>NC_046970.1:15649076-15914076 GCF_009769545.1 Cyclopterus lumpus | reverse complement strand
TGACATGAAAAGCTTGTCCAGCATAGACAGTTACATCAGTTGTGCTACAGACTTCCAGGAGAATCCACGCTACCCTCATAGTCATGCAATGGAACTTGGTCTTCAGGAAAGCAACCGGTTCTCACACAGTCCGGCTACAGCTTTCTCCCAGCACGGCAGTACAAAATCAGGCCAAAAAACCATTGGGGAGCGTGAGCCTATTCTGACTCCTGTGTCTATCACAAAGCCCTCATGCACAGAGAATAAACGGAGATTCTTCTTTTCTGGCAACTCCTCAAAAAGTCATATCCCCAAAGGAGGCTGTCACAGTGAGGGGGGGCCAGGCCTGTCCCCTCTCTCAGACAGCTCAGTCATGTCAGACCACTCTCTATTAAGCCCTGAAGTTTCTGTCTACACCACTGCAAGCAGCAGAACTCCACCAAAGTCCCCAGAGAGCACTACCCTGGCCGCAACTGTCTTCACCTTTCACGACTCCTCCATCAGCAAATACATCGACGCTGATACAGATGATGATGAGCACCTCCGCGACCTCTCTGATATCAGTCCCTCAGAGCGTCTTTTGGCTGGTTCAAGCCCAAAACGGAGCATCAGCACCAATTATCAGAAAGGCTGCAACCATTTAGAAGCAGCCCAGAAAATGCTAGGCCAGAACTGTCTATTCCCCATGGAAGGGATTCGTGGGGTGGCTCATGAGAATAACGTAGGACCCGACATGGCACGAAGACCAAAAGTTGATAGAGGGCGTCAAAATACTTTGGATAAAAGCCTCTGAAGTACAAGTGCAGCAGAAATAAACAGGAACATGGGGCCAGAGTGTTTGTGAAGGACACACCACAAACTTAAAACACTCTATATAAAAGACAGAGAAAAAGGAAGTGCGAGAGACAATAGGTTGCACCGAAACATTTCACAAAATCGCCGAGCATGCCATTGGGCACTAAGCTCAGGGTCAGCATGTGTGGTGAATACTCTGGGAGAAAAACACTACTAATTTGGAGAATGTCACTGCCCCTCCTTCAACTTATTCCTATTAGTGATATTACACAAAACAAAAAGCACTCCCAGGTAGCCAACAGGTCTGTTCACAGATACACGTGGAAGCAGAAGCATCAGACAAATACGTGGTTAGAACTGGTGTAACCAGACTGAATAATGGTTTTAGCGGAAGGAAAGAAAATCCCTGCTGCTCAGTATCCCAATATTGAGGCCCAATTAATGTTGTAGTCATGGAGATACAGGAGAGGATCTAGAAGCCTATAAGCTACTTACTTGTGCCCTCCATTCCCAAAACTGGCCTTAGTCATTTACATTTATGTGCATATCTGCATATACTGTAAGCGTGTGTGTGTGTGTGCGCATGTTGTGAGTGAGTGTGAATGTTGATGGGTGATCTAATGGTAATTCATACACACTCGAGATGGTCTTACCTGATTTATTTTTATATAGCATAGATAAGAGAAAGTTAATTATCAAAATGTGTGATTTGCTAGTCTGCTGTGTGATATGTGAAGAATAATCCTGTGTAAGGTTTAATGTCGTGGCACAGAGGCTGCAGTTATTGGAGGCTCTGGCCCATCATCCATTATAAGGAGTGCTATCCCCGTCTTATCATGTCATGGTCAGAATGGCCAATACTTTCAAATCAGCACCTCAGTATCATTTTTTAAGGGATAGTAGTGGACCAATATTTTTTTATATGGGGTAACATAAGAGCCAGAAGTAATAAGCTTGATAGCTAAATACAGCAAACATTTATGAAGCATGCAGGTCAACATACAAAAACAAGAGATGGTTTTAACAATTAAACATGAAAATCCTCTAATATAATTTGTTTATGTTTACCATATATGTTTACTGACATAAAGTTTAGATTTCAGTAACAGATGTTCCGCATGCATTGGTCTCCCTTTGACCAACACGAAAGCGTCCAAAGGGTCCAAACTCAGATAATGGAATATACGTGTATTTATAGCAGGGTTTTCCATCTCGTCCTTGTTCCTTTAATCCTCAAAATAAACTTTAATGGCACTAAATATACACCACCAGGTTAACTTTACCAGAAGTCAGTTGTAAATGCCTTGCCTGATGAAACTCATGCATGAGCGCATACACCTGCTAAAGATACATAGAGATATGAGAGACACTTTTCAAGATACATAGATACACTTAGTTTCCATGGTGACAGCAGCTGTTGTCGAAGGCTGGCAGCAGCTCAGCAACGATTTGTTAATTGGGGCGGGAAGATCTGATTGCATGTAACGTATGTTCAACACATATACAAGAACACACACATAGGCATGTACCCATTAAGTAACAGTATGCAGTCACATGTTAGCAGAGCCACTCCTCACTGTGCATATTTATGAGTACTGTGTAAAAGCAACATTATGATGTAAGGTCCTTGTACGTTATGTTTATGTTTAAAATCTCTGTAGCATTTCATAAATACTACAATTTCCCTGAATGTATTCTCTATTATGTTTATATTTCGACATAGCAAAGAGAAACGGTCTCATAGACGGACAAAAGGGCTGTATTTTAACCATAAACCCAACCTTAAAAACGTGAAATAAATCATATATTAAGAGTGCCAATATGAGCAGAGTTAGTATAATGTATTAAGAACCCGCTGTTCCTCCCTCAAATCTCAAATCCAATTTTTAATGTGAAGCTACAACATTTTTGTAATACCTTTAAAAAAAGCTCAGGAGCAGGTATGTCTTAAGTCAACTTTCTCTAATGTTAACAAGACATGCAGCAAAGAAGAACATCACTGCCAACTAAACAAATTCTCAAAAGAAAATCACCAAACTGTAAAAGCTTCCTGACACAAGTATAATGGTGAAATAAATAAATAAATAATAGAATTCATTGCACTAGTATATGTGTTGAGTAAAATGTTAGACAAAAGTCAAAAGAAGATGATCGACATATGCATTGTAGTGTTGTTGTTCAGAGTCTAATCACAAACCCTAATTTTATTTATTGTTTTAATCACATAGAGTTGAACCATTTCATATTGCTCTCCCATAGTGATAGGAGCTGAGGTGTGAAAGGAATAGCAATGACTGTGGCAGAGGGAACCGTGTGTGAGATCGCAATGAAGCCAGGTCATTAGAGCAGTGTTGCTGCCGCTTAATAGAAACGAATGAGCTGCATGTGGAGGGGGGGGGGACCTGCTTCTGTTTTCCTCATATTTCATCTGCAGTTCTGACTACCATGCAACCTTAACACAAATTGCAATCTACTCATATGAGATATTAAGACTACTTCATTTTTAAACTGCTTCTGTTTTCCTCATATTTCATCTGCAGTTCTGACTACCATGCAACTGTAACACAAATTGTAATCTAGTCACATGAGATATTAAGACTACTTCATTTTTAAAGTGCAGATTAATTTACTGCTGAGAATCTTTTTATTTAAGAGAAATATTTAATCAAATATCTAATCATTGTTTTTTGTTGCACATCTGCTAATATTAGAGGCTATGTTCACAAAAAGAAAAAAATGGTCACTCTCAAAGAGATCTTTAACTTAGATATTGTTTACAAAGAGAAGTTACCAAATAATGTATTTGATTTTTAAAATGAGAAGATGTCCTTCACAACACTTGACTGCAGTTTAAAAGAAAATCTCAGATGACTTCTGGTGAAATTTAGAATGCAACCTTTTTAAGTCTCCCCACAAACGTTGGTTATAATCATACATTAATGAATAATTCCTCAAATAAACATCTTCATATCACTTTAGATGGTGGAGAAGCAGAGGTTCAATTATTATATTATTATACAACGAAAAGATGATGTACATGCAAACTTTGTCGACTACATTTAATTTTCTTTTGGTTAGATGACGCAAGTCTCAACAAGAGAAACATTTAGTTGAACAGCTGGATGTTAGTTCCTGATTAAGTTTTCACTGCATATTTATCAAGGCCAATGTATGCCAACATCTTTTACCCTGTCACACCTGAATGTCCATAGAGATTTCCAAATGTTTTCTTTATTTGTAAAGAAACACATTTCAGTCAGACATGTCCTTCCGAGTACATTTCAGTCAAATCATTCATTTAATTTGACACTAATATAAAAAGGGAATCACACAACCGCTCAAGAATCGAAATTGGAGCTTCTGTCCCATCATTTGGGTTTTCTATATTACACACAGAGAGTACTAGAATTGTACTCAAGTAAAAGTACTGGTACTATAAATACATTTTATAGTAGAAATTAGATTGCACAGCGTTTACACGAAAAGCGCAGGCACACACAACTACGTGGTTGTCACCGTTCTCGTCTGGAGGGTTCAGCATTGTCTTATCTGTCTTAACAGCGCCGTGTACTCCTCTACAACTAGCTTCTGGTTCATCCAATCTACTCGTTCATTCTCGAAGCGTTATAACCAGTCTACTCGGTCCCATCGGGCAGAGCGTCCTCACGTGCACAATATAAGTTCCTCAGTGAGCGCGAGCGCAGATCGAGATCGAGATCACACCTGGGCATTCCAACATGTTATCCCACGTGTTACATCGGTATCAATTAGCGCACATGCACTGTTGCATTAGTGTTTGCATTGTTGCTCATTGATTAAGATAGATGCAACAATGTCTACACTATGCCTAGGTACTGTTACAATGCTCGTGCGTCAGGCCCGTGAACGCAAACATGTATAAGGTCATCATTTCCGGGGTGAAGAGCGTCTTGTCTCTGGAGCTGCGCCCTCCTGCGGCCGCAGACTCACCTGCAGCTGCTCATATATCTGGTTTCTTCTGTTCCATTCTCACACAGTTCATCAGGTCTTTATCATGTGACTTTATGTTTTTACCTTGTAACCGAAGCGACTTGAAATGTAGTATAATACTTGTGATACATAGTAGGCTAGGCTACTTAAGTAAAAGAAAAAAAATCACAAAAAACTACTGTTACAGTAATGAGAGTAAATGTATTTCATTACTTCCACCCCCAAGGACCATGTTTGACTAAAGTATCTTCAATAATGATGACAATCAATATTCCATAAACAGACAGCAAGTATTATTTGAGATAACTTAAATATATTATGGGCAAATGCTCCACAAATACGCACCCATGAGCATACACAGAAACCCTGAAACTGGTATTAGTAGTAGTATTGCAGACAAGGTATTGCACAACCATCAAACATGATGTTGTGATTTCATACATGACTGTGATACTGTGACATGCACCATAATTCAAAACAAAATATAAATTCTTTTTTTGAAGTCATCCTTGCTTTTATTTAATTTGGGCATTTTACTACCCTGAATTTCCAAGGGAGCCAATCGAGTAGTCTTTAAGACCTTTTAATTTCCCTAAGATCCTTATGGAGTAATTCAAAGGACTAAACCACCATGCTTTATGAAGAAAACACAATGAAGTATCTTGTTTTATTTCTTATTTATTGATACAAACTAAGATGAAGAGCACAGATTCTCAAACCGTTCAATAACAAAGCTCCCAACTGTACTGTAAATGGATTTTTGTTGTAACATATGATAGAACTTGGTTGTCACGTTAGTTGAGAAATCTAACTGTTTAAAGGTTCAGGTATTTTTAATTTTCTGTTAGAAACCCATAGGGCCCCTTTCAAGGATGTGGTACTTTCCAATTTCAGTGTGAAGCACTGCTTTAGCAAGTATAGCCCAATTCCATATACTCTGAATCTAACACTGTATTACAGGGTTGGGGTCGATTCAAGATGCCTTGATGGAGTAAAACACACAGCACACAATAAAAGGAACCAGTATTACAGAATTAGACTAATTAAAACCTAGTACAAATTAAAAATACAAACTATATTTTTTTCTACGTTTTAAGCTCTCAGTGAAATTGACCCCAACCTTGCCTAAGCCATCAGTCTTTATAAAGTACACTGTTTCCAGGGATTTGAAAAAAGATATTTGAACGACCTTAGCCAGCTCTTATACAATGTTGTTTGTAGGTCCCGAGGCTGTCTGTTTTGTAAAAAAACCCTCATTTTTACCTGTTGACTTTCTATGCTGTTGTTTCTGTATAAATGTTCTGTTGTTCAGTGCATGTTGTAACTTTGGCGTTGTGACTGGTTGTGATTCACACAGAGCCAGTACTTGTCACGTAAAAAAAAAAAAGTGTCTCAATGTCCGAAGATATTTCTATTTCTTAAGACAAACAACATTTCCCTTGGATGACTAAAATGAAATAAATCAAATCACTTTACATTTTGATTAGGGATTTCTGACTTTCATTTTACTGGTAATTTGCAGTTTTTGATACAAACCCGAAAAAAGGAATATGTAATATGAAAGCTTTTGTTGAGCAGTAAGGACAATACATGTATTATATTCTTATTAAGAAATAGGATTTTCACTGGCACAAATTCAGCCACATTAATCAAATGTTTACATGTAGTTACTGATCTGGAGAAGAAGGTACAACCGAGCATTGCATTGTGGCCAGTGTTTCATTTTCTGGCAGATTGGTCTTCAAACACAAGTCGACACATGTAGAGGAGGAGGTTAGATGAAGAGGAAGCTGTGGGCTGTTGGGCAGGAACAGGCCTCCAGCCTCCCCACACGCCTCCACACACCCCTGCATCGAGGGTTTCCCACTGCCTGCCATTGGAGAGACTGTCTTCTGCAGGAATCATGGAGGGAGGAAGGAGTGAGAGGTCACAAGATTTCTCTTTGAAGCCTAGAGATAAACAATGTTGCCCTCTAGTGGTCGTTCTCAATGTTACCAATCAGATCTAGGAGATCCATCACAACTGATCCACGTATCGGTAATCTATCCACAAATGCACCTCTTAAAATGCAGACACAGCTATTAGATAGGTAGAACAGTGTTATGCAAGCCAGACATGTGCAAATACTGAGACTTTCTGTCTACGCGGTGCCACAAGGTGTGTCCTGTAGATCTGGGTTAAAGTTAGGTTGAATGTGATCTGGAATTAAATATTCCCTGCGGAGTTTTTGACCTCTAGTAACGCTATGGAGCAGTTGGCTCAGAGTGGGTCCCCGTTTTATTTGTCACATGCCACATGCACGCCTTACACATTCATGCCAATGGTGTCCCACTATTCTACGAATCTACTGGTGGCGGTAATGCTGCAATATATGCAGCAATGCGTATATAAAAGCAGAAAAGAAGTAGACTTCCTCCTGGGATACATGGGTTTAAACAATGGAAAATCAGCTTTGCAAAGGTTTTATGAGGAAGGAAGTACATTTGTGTATTGGTGAGACACACTGAATGTAAACATAACCTTTGTTTGGTTACAAGAAAACACCACTGAGCACCTTTAAGTTACCGGTATGTCTATAAATGGACTGCTCTCAAAAACTACATGGGTTTTTTTCCAAAATAATTTCATATGGTGTAATCATTGTTTCCGTAGCGATGCATTTACAAAAATGTGCAATATTTTAGGTTTGCATTTCATGGGCTAGTTATCCTACTACAAGTATATCCTTAAAGGAACAGTTCAACATTCTGGGATAATTTGTTTGGTTTGTGAAGAGTTAGGAGAAAAGATCTAATTTCATGGTTGAATAAACCGTTGGCTGGGCTTTAAAAACAAATACCATAATCTCTTCTGGTCATTAACATTTGCTAAAGAACACAAACTTAAATTTGTGAGGATTTATGAATGACAAAATGTTAACTGACATTTTTTAATTAGATTTTAATTTGCCTTATTCTTTAATCGTTTTATCATGGTGAAAAAAAATTGTGACAATGTTTTCTTGCGGGTAACATTCTCATAAGCTTAGGCATTCTCCGTCCTTTACCTGCCCTCTTCATTTTCCTCTCCGTCTCCGGCACAATGCGTCCGTCCAGCAACGAAAGCTGGCGGCTGGCACTCCACACACACATGGTGCCCCTCCCTCAGGTGCTGCATCCACTGGGTGTGTCGGCCCGAACTCTGCTGGCATCCTTCAGTCAGAGAGGTCAACTGAAACTGGACACAATACCTATTTTACATAAACACACACAAACCAAATTCAGAGTAAATACATATTGATATATACATGAGAACATATCAAAGGCAAATAAACACTCTCTGAACTTGTTACCCTATAATGACGCTGCGGTCGGGGATGTCTCTTTTCTTCCTAGCGTTGCCATAGCCACCTGTGATAATCAATGCTGGGACTGCAGAGGGAGATACTATGATGAGAACATCACATGCGACCATATGTTGCAGTACTAATACATTTAAAATGAGCAAGTTCTTGGAAAATGCTCATGAAAGTAAGATTCTCTGGTGTGAAACAGCCTGGGAAGCGATAGTGCTTGTACTACAGATGTCTTAAGACCCCATGCATCCGTATCCCCATCACTCTTTTACATCAAAACAGACATCATAACAACATATGCTGTACAGTTCCTTGTCAATAGAACAGGTAATATAATATAATGGGTTGTCCAAATCTGAGTTTTACTGAGTGGTTCATTACCACTGCAGCATATATTAGTATGACAAATATTAAATTTGAATACCAGAATCAGATGTGTAATGATCTGTCTTCCTAATTATTAGTGGGTGTATGAAGGGATGTGTGGTTTTCAGGATAATTGGATTTCCACTAATGTGTCTTTTACAGCTCAGTTAACAAGTCAGAGGTTTTTTTTTACATTGCAGTCTGTTCCCGCTTTTAACTTCAGATGTGATATGGCTTAATGACACTTTTGAATAACCTTGCTTACCAAACCAAGCCATATTTGCTGCTAATAACTTTCTGCGTCACCAATCCTGCTCTCTTCAGGTGGATTAGATAACAGCATTACGTTATGAGTGTCAGAGAATAATGTGATGATCACACAGATGTGCGGAAGGATCCATGTAGATTGTTCTCACCAAGTGGGTTGTGACAGTTCCCTTGCTGGGACCAGTACTTTGCACAGCCGGCCTGCTCCTCCAGATTGGGACAGGGTCTACCTGCGTTGAGTGGCTCCTGCAGGATCGTCCTGCTCCTCCTGCGGACTGTGGCCCTGCAGGGCTCAGCACAGCCTGACCACTCGGTCCACTCACTCACCACGCAGGCCAGCGCTGAAAGAGAAGAGACAGAGTACATGTCAACCAATCAGAACCAACCATTTCAGCAACACTGTAGACCTCTAGTAAATATGATAGTCTCACCATTAACATTTTTCAAAGCCACCCAGAGTTCCACAGCAAATTTTGGCTTTTAATACAAAATATTAATATCATTTAAAAAACGCTATTTTATTGATAATTCAAAACAAATATCAACATCACACTGTTCTGAAATATATATATATATATATATATATATATATATATATATATATATATATATATATATATACATTTAATTTAATATTTGATAGAGATAAGTGTTCTTGTCAGCATGAACTCACCTGGGCAGGCTGTCTCATAGTCGTGGCAGCAGTCCAGAGTGGAGACGCAGGCTTGGTCGCAGTAGCAGGGGCCGTAGAACCGGTCAGACCTCCATCCTTTGCTGATGCACGACGGGTCCCGGCCCGTGCAGCATAGACCGGTTTCCCGACAGCCCGACTGACACAGACCGGCGAGGAAGAAAGAGACCGCGAGACAAAGCAAGGCGACGGACCTGCTCCTCCCGACTGTCATCACGTACAGTCCGCACCACATGCAAGCCAACTCCTTTAATGGGCTCCGTTATAATACAACAATGTAATGGATGGAGCAGTAATCCCAATCTGAAGTTATTCGCCAGTGGAGTGTTTTAAAGTCCCGTTGGAGTGCTTACAAGTGTGAATGTTAACTCACGCCTGTCATTTGTGATCGGTTCGGTCAGTAATGCGACCAACAGGAGGTGGTGAGGCTCTGATCGGTGAGTTGGAAATTATTCTTGTGGTAACTCTGTATCTCTTAAAGGAACAGTTCACCGTTGTAGTACAAACTAGATTAATTAGGCAAGCTTTAGATTGGACATATGACAAGACTTAATTCATATATAAATCATACTTATTTAAATCACAGGATGTTATGGTTAATTTGCTGTACCTAACAAAATGCATTGCATGATCTTGTCAAAGCATCAAACACAATAATTGTTCACTGTATTTTAATTTCCAATAAAGTTTGTCGTGCATTACAAGATATTAAGCATTAGCCTGCCTGCATTAAATTAAGAAAACACACCTATTTACTGGGACTGAGTAAAAAGTAAGATATACACTGGGAAGCATTTGCATGGCATTTCACATGTTTCTAAAGAAAATATCAGTAAAATATATATTAACGTCTACCTTTACTTGCAAAACCACAGTAGAAAATATGTCTGTTTGCTTTAAGTCTCTCTTTATCTGTTGGCGAGGCAGTCATGCAGCTTCCCAGGCCAACGTGTGCCTCAACATGTGAAAACAGTGGATTAATGAAACTCCTGTGGCTGAGGTCATTCATGCAAAAAGAACAACAATGTGAACAGTGCAGGCTTGCACTGGAACTAAGATTCCCAGTAGCCTTCTACTTTGTGTGTCCAGGGAGAAGATGGGACCAGAAAGAAAGGTGAGCTGAAAGATTACACAGCTCAAAGCACCACAAACTCAAGTTTAGGACTTGAGGGAAACATATATAAACACAGTGATAAAGCATTACCAGGACAGTTGTGGAGCCGTTTCCCGATGTGTGGCCCTACCTTGTGGAGCTTACAAAGCTGCTTTGGAGACGATGAGCATTCATAGCTCCATTAAACAGACACTAACTGGATATACAACCAATGGCCCAAAGACACAAATCACCCCCTCTCTCCTGTTCTCATAATGTATTTATCTTCTCTTCTCTCTTTTTTCAGGAAACTTTAATATTTCTTTTTCAAAATAATGGTAAATGGTAAATGGACCAGTACTTATAGCGCTTTTCTAGTCTTCCGACCACTCAAAACGCTTTAACCTTTTACACCCCAGCCTATTTTTTAGGATTCTGCTCGAAAAACATACCCAAACTAAAAAAGGGTGTATCTCCTCTACCACAAGGGCTATTTGAATAATGTTGGTGTTATAATAAAAGTAAACACTTGTGAGAATACTCCAGATGTGTAAATATCAGCCTATATGTTACTGGTTAAGATTAAATGAAGATGGTACACAGCACAAATTAATAAAGTTACAGCTTCGCCTTCTAAAAAACACTTATTATTATGATTATCTCTTTGGAATGATGGAGCTAATAGGTTTTTTTTTCTCCTTTTTTCATCCTAGCACAATATATAAACAGTATCTATGCAATAGGTCGACTTTGAAAAAGTGAAGCAGAACAGAATTAGAGCCTTGTTAGTAAAGACAGTTTAGGCGAGATCTCCAAATGGGCATTTGGGTACATTTGGCACCATCTGTGCCATTTGAGGTGTACCAGACTATATATATATTTCACTGTTATATTACTAATGGGGTTCAACACGTGCAAATAATTAAAACAAATAAAATGTAAAAAAAAAATTATTTCTTTAACACTTCATTTAATCATTCACCCATTCACACCCATTCATACACTGACGGGAGGAGCCACCTGCCCATCAGAACTAACTAACATTCATACACCGTAGGCCCAGCCACGGGAGCAAATTTGGGGTTAAGTGTCTTGCCCAAGGACACATCGACAGGGACTAGCGGAGCCGGGAATTTAACCACTGATCCTCTGATTGAACAACGACCCTGCTCACCACTGAGCCACAGTGACCGTAATAATACTCTTAACTTCTAAAGCAGTTCTCCCAACAAAATTATGAATTGTTGTTTACATTTTGGCCATGGGTTGTGTCTTAAAAGTTGCACGGATTCGATTAACTCAGTTCTGAAAAGACAGAAAGAAAACACTACAGTCAAACAATGTTATGGCATATGCAACAGGAAAACAATCAGAACCAGCTCCACACTGGATCCACATCACATTGACTGCATGCCAGATTTAAGGAGCTCACTTTGATTTGATCTTTGCTGTTGCAATAACTCACAATAAGGCAACAATCTTGGCAGTATATAAACTAAATTTCACAGCCTTGGCCTATTTCTCTGTAATAAATTATGCCCCAAAAAAAAAGAATACCAAAAAAAAAGAATATATATATATATATATATATATATATATATATATATATCTCCATCCATGGATATATGATGGATGGATGGATGGATGGATATCCATCCATCCATCCAATATCAGCCGCTTATCCGAGGTCGGGTCGCGGTGGCAGCAGGTTCAGCAGGCCGACCCAGGCTTCCCTCTCACCCGCAACACTTTCCAGCTCATTCTGGGGGATCCCGAGGCGTTCCAAGGCCAGCCGGGAGATATAATCCCTCCAGCGTGTCCTCGGTCTTCCCCGGGGCCTCCTACCAGTTGGACGTGCCCGGAAAACCTCTAATGGGAGGCGTCCAGGAGGCATCCTGACTAGATGCCCGAACCACCTCAGCTGACTCCTTTGGACACGAAGGAGCAGCGACTCGACTCCAAGCTCCCCCCTGATGTCCGAGCTCCTTACCCTATCTCTAAGGCTGAGCCCGGCCACCCTACGGAGGAAGCTCATTTCGGCCGCTTGTATCCGAGATCTCGTTCTTTCGGTCACGACCCAGAGTTCGTGACCATAGGTGAGGGTTGGAACGTAGACCGACCAGTAAATGGAGAGCTTTGCCTTCCGGCTCAGCTCCCTATTCACCAAGACGGACCGGTACAGCGCCTGTTTTACTGATTTCAGATGTACAGTATGTGTAAGCCGTGAACCTTTTAATAATAATGTGCTTCAAGAATCTTTAACTCAGTATGATGACGTCACATGCTATTTGTCTCACTAAAGGTTAAAAAAACATGCATTCACAACTGGCATCAATAGTGATTTCATTAGGAGCTCAAGGTATTTCCTCTAATCCGGGAGGAAAGTGTTTAAATAAACCACGGATGGAGCCTGAGGGTCACAGAAGGAGGGAAACACCAGCTTGGCTGTTTGCATCTTTTTCCCTAACACAATCTAACTTTAGTCAGGCCTGAGGAAACACACCTCCACAGATAACAGCTGTGAAGTGTAATCCACTGTGGGCGGCTGATCAAGACCATCAGCAGTAAAGTAGTTCAAAATGATTTTCCTCATGGACCTCCAGATGATGCTGCTGGATGTGATCTACTTCATCCTGCGCAACTCTGTTTGCGTCTTCCTGCGCCCGCGCACCAAGCCCATTGATGGCGATCTGGTGCTGATCACCGGATCAGGTGGTGGCCTGGGTCGTCTCTTTGCTCAGGAATTCACCAAGCACGGGGAAGAGGTGGTGCTGTGGGACATAAACAGCAGTCCCAATGAGCAGACAGCCAAGCTGGTGCGTGAGCTGGGGGGTAAGGCGCACACTTACACGGTGGATGTGACCAACAGGGCTGATGTGTATCGCAGCGCAGAGCTTGTGCGAAAGGACTTGGGCCGGGACGTTACAATGCTGGTGAACAACGCTGGTGAACAACGCTGGCGTGGTGGCTGGGGAGCGCATGTTGGACTGTCCCGATGAACTGATCGAGAGGACCATGAAAGTCAACTGCCATGCCCTCTTCTGGGTGAGAACTCTCTAGTCAAAATAAAATGTGTGAGACACTTCACCAATCACACCGGAAGTGTGTTGAGGCCCCTTGGACACAACATCCTTATCATTCATTTGTATGTTAGCTCGGAATAAGGATTCAGGATGAAACTTCTTATTAATCTGCCCATCCACAATAATACTTGCTTCTCTAGTTATGGTAAAGGAGTAAATTGTGTTCATATTTCACAATCAGTCTCTTTTGTTGTACAGACATATTTGATTGTGTGCCAGTATTATTCAATATGATATAAACAAAAAGACAAAGAGAACAACTTTAAAAACTAAGTCAGTTGTGAAAAAGGTGGCCTACCACAAACACAGTTTGTCTGTGCAGAATTATGTATTATTAAAATGTCATTCTGAGGCCATCCTCAGTGGATATTAGGCAGCAAATCACGAATACATTACACAGTCAAGACCATGACCACTTTTGGGTGGAATTCAGTCATCGTTATTGAAAAACATTTAATTTCTCAAACTCAAATCTGGCCAGTTTGCTGGAGACACACTTTCTAAGTCAAACACCGACAACGATTTAGCACAGACGGACATTTAGAAAGTTGGAAATTTTCAGCATCAGCTGCTATACAGAGCAGCTTATTGTGCACATGACATGTAACATATATTGCGTTAATAGCTTTATCCCCTTCACACTATGGACTACAGGATCCCCGCATAAATCCTCTTGATATGAAGCTGCTTGAAAACATAAGCCTCCTTCACATTGAGCAACATTTAAGTCATATGAACACTGCATGGTTTGTTGCCTCATAATAACATGCTGCAATCAAACAATGTACTTCTCTGTGTGTGTGTGTATGTGTGTGTGTGTGTGTGTGTGTGTGTGTGTGTGTGTGTGTGTGTGTGTGTGTGTGTGTGTGTGTGTGTGTGTGTGTGTGTGTGTGTGTGTGCGTGCATGCATGCATGCCTGCCTCAGACAGTGAAGGCCTTCCTCCCTCAGATGAAGGCCCAGAATCATGGACACATCTTCACCATTGCCAGCGTCCTCGGCCTCTTCAGCACAGCTTGTGTCGAGGTGAACCAGCGAGGGACCACAAACACACCACAGCTTTGCTGTTGCAGACTTACTCTCGCACTTCGTCTGAGTCGGCAAATAATTAACCAAATTAAAATGCGCATCACAAAAACAGCTGTCTGAGCAGGTCTGAAATATGTTAAATAATTGTGCAAATGCTGAATTCTTCAATAGAAGTGTTAATTCTTGTTTGAGACAGGATTACTGTGCCAGTAAGTTTGCTGCAGTGGGCTTCCACGAGTCTCTGGCACGTGAGCTGCTGGCTGAGGAAGTTGAAGGAGTGAAGACTACCCCTTGTGTGCCCTTACATTGTAGATACAGGCATGTTTGAAGGCTGCAAGATACGGTATGTAAACACAACATATACATATAGTGCCTAATTCAATAACATCCTTTCATTAAATACTATTTCATAGAAAGTGAATGGGGTGGTTTCAACACAACCAACACAGACACACCACATATCCACAATTCTGTCGTCATGTTTGCTTTATAAACTCAATTATTCAAGACTTCCTGGCTTGCTTCTGTTCCTCTAGATTTAGGTTTACAATGTATTTTCTTGCAGTAATGGTTCTAAAAATATTGAAGCTCATAATGCTAAACTAAATTCTTGTTGACTGCTGTACAGATTGCAGCACAGGAATAATGCTAAATGGACTACTGTGTGCTGCGGCTACTTCTGTTTGGGGTTGCTGTCAAAATGCTGAATACCCATTCATAAGTGACAGGCTGCTTGTCCTTTGATGCCCCCAATAGGGAGGAAGTGGAACTGCTCCTACCTCCTCTGGAGCCCCAGTACTGTGTGGAGCAGGCCATGAACGCCATCCTGATAGACCAACCATTAGTGTGCATCCCCCACCTCACATACCTGCCTTTCTTCTCCAGAGCGTAAGAGCAGAGCTACATCGTCATGTTAACCAGAGACCATCTGCATTAGCAGCTCATGTTCAGTATTTTCTGTTCCTTTTCAGATTGTTGCCATGGGAAGCTAACGTGGTTACGTATCGTTTCATGGAGTCCGACAAGTGCATGTTCCCTTTCATTGACAGCAAGAAGAAACAACCGGCTAATAGCTCTGTTAAGGTTGTATAGTTGTACCCAAGACAACCATTGGGAGTCAAAACCTTCAAATTAAAATCAAATGTTCTTAAAAAAATAAATAATAATAATCTGTTTGCTTGTGTGGACAGCAGTAGGCCAAACTGCCCAGCTACAGCCAGGAGTCAACAATGAATGATCAGAAGTGTCTGATCGGAAGAAGGATCATTCAGAAGTGTGTGCTGGATGACAGCTCAGCCAAGTGGTCATCAGCATCCGCATACACATTTCAGCAATGTTCAGATGAAGATTAACATCCTTTCAAACTGTTTCAACCACACAATACTGTCCAGTGACTGAATCCTGGACCAGCCAAAAGGGGAATTGGAGTGACTTTAATATCTGTAATTTAATAATGTACCACAATATTGTGCCATCCTATGTTTACATAAAATAAAATGACTGAAAAGCACTATTCTAAACAGTGTGTGATGAGAGCAAGTCGTTTGTGTGCTTGTGTTCTTTTACGTTTCACAATGCATAAAAATAAGCATAAAGAGTAATAATGTTGATGAAGGTAAAAATGTAAGGATGTTAGCAATAAGTAAGGGGTATTTACAAGTGAGGCTAATATCAAAAGACAGCATGGATACAATAACAACTAATGACAGCACAAAACTATGTTCATGCAACATAGTTTTGTGCTGATATCTTAGTATGACTAATGATGAAGCATTTCCTTCAGCATAATGCAAGAGCCTAACGTTTAAAATGTCTCGTCATAGTCATTACATCCCAGAATTGCATAGGAAGGAATACTATCATAAGAATTAGAACTTAGATTTGATAGGAAGCTTCACCATCAGAATTGATCAAACCTAAATGATACACAAGCCTGCATTGCACCCGAGAGCTGAGACATGTTTGAGCAATATCTAAGATTTATATATATTAATAATATATTTCACAATATGGCAAATGCATGATAAATAACATCTTAAATAATCAAATTGTGTTCAACATTTATGCCACAACAGATAACGGTAGATAAATGAGAAACCATTATTCAACAGCTACTTGATAACTTTTCAGTTATTGGCAGGTGAAGGAAAAGACAAGACAACCAAAGTGTTTGGTTTGTGCACGTATGCACGTAAGTTTAATTACCATGGGGAGCGGAGAGAAGGGAGGTTGACATAAGGGAGGGAAGTGGAGTATCGGAGGAACTGACGCAACAGGGACGAGTCCCCGTTCACACACGGCAGAGACAACTTCACATGACATCACACGCTACATTTAGTCACAAATGCTTCCCAGCCCTACATGGTAATGTCAATAACACTTCACTTGTTGTTGTTGTTGTTGTTGATACAAAGCACTCTAGGAAAATCAACAGAGGTTTGTCAGCTGCACCCTAGAAGAAGAAGAAGAGGTCCAAATCTTGACAAGAGCTTGTTTAATGAACTACCTCAGCGGGGGACGAAATGTGAAAATACTTAAAAACAAGAATTAGAAGATCAAACAGGAGGAAAAACAGAACAGAATTCACAGTTATGTAATTGCTTCTTCTTTTCTCCACACGGTAACCCCCCCCCCCCCCCCCCCCCAACTTATTGACTAGGGTGCAGCTACTTTTTCTACAAAGCAACAAAAATAAATACTGTGTGCAATTAAACAAAATCAAGCTGAGGAACGTATTTTTTCCTATCAATCTTGTTTAACTGTGAACATTTGGGAACGATGAATATGAAGAGTGATGGTTTAGAGTCTACAGCGCCCGAAGCTTCCTGTAGCCTTCTAAAACTAATAACAGTGTCTGAGTTTTCTCTAGTGCTTTTACAGACAACCAAACGGGATCATTTAAACAGTGCCATCCAGGGTCTGTGCCAGTGTGCTTGAGTTAGCCTGTTTGAGGTGCAAGTCACCCTCCATTTCCTGCTTGCCACACCTGTAGAAAATACGACACATGCAGTGTCACTGTTAACAAAATATTACCTTCATGGCTGTGTTGACACAAGTGTTAATTCCTCTAAATGTATGCAATTTAATTTATAAATTCCAATGTATTTATATGTGTGCTGAAGAAAATGATCAGATAAAACTGTCCTGTTTACACGACAAACAACCATAAAAAAAAACAGACATGCAAAATAACTCCATCCCATTATCATGGGCCACGATGGATGCCTGAAACAGTTACTGGCTTACGGTGAAGCTTTTTCTTTTAATGAGCCTACCACTACAACCAGAGTTATTAAGCGAAAGCGAAGCCTTCGGTTTATATTCAGAAAATGAATAGATTATCTCCCAAAATTTCCTGGGAACATGCAGCACTTGGACAATTAGTAGAGCACAAACAACATCTCCATTTTATGCTGATTGAAGTGTTTACATGAGGCATTTTTATTCTGATTACACATGATGGTTATTAGCAGAATGAAAGGCTTATTGTAAACACCGTTTTAAGTACGGTGAGAGACGGTGTTGGTCACAGCTTACCGAGAGACTGGTCCATTTCCTGTCCTTTCGCTTGACTGCTGGTCCAACTCTGAGAGCAACTTCAATATATTCAATGCGGCCTGACGAGTGAAGAATAGGACAGGTTAGTCACTGCAGTGGCCCGGAAGAAGGATTACAAAAACATCCTTTACTCGCTGGGCTGTGACCGTTCTCAATAAGATCCTGGGCCTAACTTTTGCATAAAAACACACCATTCAAATGATTATGAAATAAATTATTGTATCTTTAATCAAATAATAATACAAAATCTTAGAATGAGTCGTTTATTTATGTATTATAAGCTGCTTAACGGTAGTGCTAGGAAGTTAAACATGTCATAATTCCCTCTCTAGCATCTATTTTATATTGTGAAAACATCTCAACCTCATATACTCAAGTTTTGGCTAAAAAACAGATTTTACAAGTTTATATTTGAACACATCTTGATAATATTATTGTTTTACAGAATAGAACCCGCTCTCCCTCAGCCTCCTGCAAAGGATTTGCATCAACTATTTTTAGCAATCAAGTTTCTTGAGGAATTGATTCAGCCCTAGTATGGTGTGTGTTGTTTTATATGCTACTGCAAAAAATTAATTTCCATTTTTTAATATCAATTGGATAATGAAGTAGTCTGCACAATTTGTATTTTTGCAGAAAGTGAAGCATATGAAACAGTTTAAAATACTCCTTCCTACTTTGTTATCATTGGATGATGTTGTTGTGAGTGACAATACATATGGTGCAATTGTCACATTACACAAAGCATCCTGTCAACAAGCTAAACATGTTTCAGCTTTGATTTAACTAAACATTGTCACACAAGAACTGATACTGGAGAAGGTTACAAACCGTTTGTATGTTTTCAGCATTTTATCCCTTTTGGTTATTTTATTAAAGAATGCCTGATTCTTCTTGAGGCAAACACATACTCTCACATTTCCAATTTTGGCTATATATCGTCATCCCTTTGATAGCTAATAGTGCTCCCACACAATGTTATTCCTTGCAGGTTGTTAAGGTAGTTAAAAGAGTATTAAACCGGAACAATACATGTGATAGTTATTTTTTAAACTCACCATATCATGACAGGATTCTACATCTTTCCCGATCCCATGACTGATGAGCGGTGGATGGGAGGAGCAGTTAATGAGTGATACAAACTCATTTTTATTGTTTTTGGGAAAATCTTTGTATTCCACCTGCAAGCAAATACAAAATTGTCAATGAATCTTGACCTTTTTTTAATCTAAATCAATTGCATGCACAAAAATGGCCTTATTGAATTCAACAAAGAACATGCTACCCGTTACCTGCAGGCTTTGCACCGATGCAAGAAAGCCGAGCTGTTCTGAAGGCCTGGTGAGGGGTCCGTGTGGAAGTTGGTTCAGATTATTTTTGTTCTTTAGGATAGTCTCAGCAGTCAGTGATGTCCCTGTGTAGAGCAGCTCGTTGACAATCATGGCAGTGATTGTGGCATTGCCTGGGTTGGGTACAGCTCGACTGTAGTCCTTAGTCTGGGATGCGTGGAAGGCCCCGAGTGCTTGAGCCACTTCAGGGACCATGGGCAGGATACCTGCAGGCAGCTGCTGGTGGCTCATGTAAGGCAGGCGGAAGTCCTCCTCCTTGGAACCTTCAAATAAAAAATACACTTGTAAAAGGAGCATAAGCACAACAGAAATAATTACACAATATGACAGTAATTTGAGTTCAGTATATCTACGATCACTTACTCAATGCCACCTCCTCTCCAGAGCCAGGCTCAAAAAAGGTCACTTTGCGCCCATCACCAGGTTTTTTCACTGGGGTCTAAATATTACAAAACCGTTATAGAAGGAATGAATTCCCAGATATCAAATATTTCTTGTCTGCTATGTTTACTAGACATGCTTGACAAAAGGTGTTGCCGTACCTTTTCATCTGTTTTAAGTGCCGGTTTCGGAGGCTGAGGCTGAGGCACTTTATATCCCAAGAGCTCCAGCATTTTCTCTGCTGCGTTCCTCTTGGCCACCTTCTTACTAGGTCCCATTCCTTCGGCAGTCTGGCCGCACACTGTCACCTGTACCACGAAACATCCAGCGATCACAGAGGAAAGAACAGAATGGATGAGAAATCAACAAGGAAAGACAAAATAAAACATAAACAGATGTTGCGTAAGTCACGATAACGGCCTGCCTTCCTTGCTATTGAATCACCTGCATGACGAACTCCCTGCGACGAGGTAGACCTCTCTCTGTCACCATGCTGTACTCTGGTTCCTTCTCCTTCTTGGCCTGCTGGATCTGAGCCAGGCGGCTGATGGGATTCATTCCCTGGCCATATTCTGGGCTTGTCTGCAGCTGTTGGCGTAACAAATTAATCATTACTTAATGAAGAGTCTTTAGGTCTGTACTGATTACACTTATTGTAGCTCACCGGTTACCTTAATGATGGATTTTGTTTTCTTTTTGATGCGTGGCAGTGTCTTTTCCACACTGGGTATATGGGGTAGCCTCCTCAACTCCTCCAGCACTGCAGCTGCTGCAAGCTTCTTGGCAATTTTTTTACTCTTTCCTTCGCCCTCTCCAGGGAACTCCCCAACTGTAACGCGCACTACAAAACTCTTCATATGGGGAGGGCCTTCTTCTTTTAAAACCTGGAAACCAACAGTGACAAATCATGATACAGCGGAGCATTTGGGTCCTATTATTAAACTGGAAAATAAACTGGCCTAGGTCATACCATTGTTACTACATATCACTGCTATAAACATTTATGAAAGGAAATACATAAATCACCTCAAAGTTGACAGGTAAGTTGCGTTTCAGTGCAATTTCAAACACTTGACTAATTTCTGATTTGTTGAGGTTCTCCTCCTCGGGCTCTCCGTTCATCTGTCAACAGGAGAACAATATTAAAGAAAGAAATGCCTGAATAAAATTGCACAATGGCCTTCCAGCATTATTTCATGCCGATTGTGCGCTTCTTTTCTCACCACTGGCATCTGTTGCAATATTGGCTCCTTATGAAGCACTTTTAGGGCCTTGGCAGCAGCTTCATGTTTGGCCAACTGCCGCGTGCGTCCCTTCCCAGTAAACTGCTGGCCTCCGATGGAAAGCTCCATATGGTATATCATTGGTCCCACAGGAGGAAATGGGTAATAGTACCTGGACACAAAATAATCAAATCAAATGCAACCGTTTCCATTTAAAAATCAAACTTCATAAAATAATACATAATCAGAACAGAAATGGAAGAACGTCCTCTTTTCTAAAGAAACTCACTGTTGCATAGAGCGCTGGTAAGGTCCTGGAGCCCGGATGTTGTAATTGAAGTTTGGCGGTCTCATCCCCGGATATGGGTCGATGGGTTTATACATAGGCTTTTTACCAAGCTTCATACATAGTGCATTTAACTCCATGGTGTGTGTCATGCCATCTGCTGTAAGGCCAGCTCAAAGAAAACCAACAAACCAAAGACAAAAAACTATACATGAGAAAACTCTTTTCTGCTAAGTCGTAACACACATTAGAAAGAAACTGCAATAGGGCCAGTGGGATGGTTCTTGCCTGTGTTGCGGGGCGTTCTCACGGTGGGTTTGGGAAGTGTCGTCTCAGTAAGGGCAGATGCAGCTGCAGAATGCTGGGCTTTCTTGATGCTCGTCCCCTCGGCCTCCCAGTGCTGATCACCCAGTGTGAGCCCAACTGAGAAAATCTGAGACAGAAAATACAATAGATTGTCCTTCACTATGGCAAGAACTTGTGACACAAAAGCATTGTTCGTCTATAAAAATGACTGAAAGTACCTTGGAGTGAGCTGGTCCTTGCTCACACAGCAGCTTATACTCCGGTTGAATCTTGTTGAAACGGGCTAACTCATTCACCAAACACATGGGGGTCTTCTCTTTAGGGTTTGCCATGTTAGATACTGTGACAAAGCCAAAATAAGATCAAAAATACTCACAGCTAAGCAAACAGACATGATCATAAATACTAAAATGAAGGGCTGGTCATAGTCCCAAAGTCTGACAAATACACAAGTCTGACGCACAAGGCTTCATGAACCTTTTAAAATAAGAAGCATACAAACTTAAATATTTGAAATTCAATGATTATGGCATAGAGAGAGCCTTCCAAATGTTAGTGGCTGGACAATAGTTACTTTACTGTGGTGCCAATGAAGAATTTTTTTCAGCAAACAAATACATAAAACAAACCTGTGGTGGTAATATAGGGAGTGGCTGAGCCTGCAGGGAGAGCCGAGCTCCTGATGGGCTGGCTGGCGCTCTCCGAGGGTAGAGTGCCTGAAGAACAGGGGATGCTGTAGCAAGACTGTGGCTGCCCCAGCTGCAGTGGGGCACAGGCAGCAGGCATGGGGCTAGCCGGACACTGAAACTGGAGCTGGGACATCTTCGTTGGTATAGATTAGTCTATCTTAGGCTGAGTCCAAGATGAGAGCTTTGTAGTGCAGCAATGGTGAATGCCGAAGTGGGAGAAACTGTTGACTGAGGAAGTCTGAATGTAAGCTCTTCCTGGAAAGTCAAGATATAAGATTAGTGACTACGATGCGCCAATTTCTACATATAAAGAAAATATTCATCATGTTCTATAAAAAAAAAATTACTGTCCCAGATACTGTAGCCTCCAGCAAGTTGTCTGACAAACATAAACAACCACATTCACATCTATGGAGAATTTAGTTTCCAAAGTGAACTGAACTTGCATGTGTCTGGATTGTGGGAGGGAATCAATGAAGAGATGGAGACAGCATGCAAAAATGTACAGAGAAAGGCCGCAGCTGGCTAACCTGACCCGGCAGACGGCTTGTTGTTGTGAAGGAACACCGCTAACCAGAGTTTCTCAGGTAGCTTTTGCACCCTCAAATTGAACTTTACACCTTGAAAAATATGTTTTGCACCTTTAATCATTACTAATGTTAATCTGAAAATAGGCCATATGAATTTTGACATGTGCTAAGAATATGTCTATCGTCAAAGAATGTTACAATAATCGAGTAACGATAGACAACAGTAAAAAGCACAATGCAGTCCAGAAGAAAGCGTGGGAGTTCTCTCATCATATGATGAAATGTAGGAGGAGCCACCTAAAGGAACATTCAAATTAACGTTTCTGTTGTGCTTTGGTTTCTGCACTGTTGTCATTAATCAAAGTTACAGAATATGTCTATACTTTTAAATGTATTTAACATATTCATATATTTCATCTGTGGCAATAGTGAGATAATGTATTGTTTATTATGAGTTCATGTTATGTGTTCCACTATGACTTTTACAAAATACATAACTTACAAGTTAAAATAATATGATAGCAGTGCAAGACAAGGTGACAGCTAGCAGCCCTTTACAAATGTGTATCGACTTAAATATTAACAATATGCAGGTCTTATAATACTGTATGTTCATTCATGCATGATCGGTAGGGATCTGTGTGCAGGGTCCCAACACAGGACGATGCCCCTCCAACATTAAAGAGGCGTCTTCATCCATCAGCCACAGGCAACAACAACGAGGACAACCAAACAATGTAATAGTGCGACGTGTTGACAAGAGCATAACCAATACGGTCACCCAACCACTGTGAGCCTCAGCTGTTTCCCCAACATGTTACACTACGTTCCCCTGGCTGTCAACACAAACACTGTGTATGATTGTGTGCTCATCACAGGTGCACGGTTGGGAGGTGTCTGTCAGTCTGGGTGTTGTAGGGCCCTCGGCTCCTTCGCTCACTACGATTGAAATAAAATGCCAATTAACTGATTTTAACACGTACTTCGTGCTACGAAATATTCCCATTATAAATAAACGTCCATAATAGTTTAAAGTCACCTTCAACATGCCATTTTATTTTAAGATTAACCGGCAAGCTAGCTAGCTGTTACAAAGTGGAGCTTCGTTTTTCTCCACATTTTTGGGCTCGAATAGATCACAATGAGTTGACCGTCTATGTGAACAAGTCTATACAGCAGACTTTAGTGAGGAGCGCATCGACACGCTCTAAATCAATAGTAGTTAGGCCGACAGGAAGCTTTGCAGGCTTCCCCAGAGAACCACGTTAGCCAACTAGCTCACTGGGTGCAGGGCTGTTACATGATGGGACATCCTCCACGCTGAACGTTAGCTACACGGTTGCAGCAATGGTGTCCTCGGGAAGAAGCTCTCGCGCCCCGTTAGCAGCAGCACTTGACACGACTTCATTCAAAGTCTCGTAATATTTCCCAGGGAGTCTGGGAAGAGCCGGCGAAATGGCTCGCTAGCTAACGTTAGCCCACCCCGACAAGTCGCTGCCAAAAAATAAACCTCACCTCGTCGGTCCTTTTGTTCAGTTTTTAAAGTTACTCCATACTACACGTTGGTTCACTATCATTTACTTTCGCTAACCGTCAGTTTGAAGAGTCAGTCTGTGTTATTTATATATCAAAACGCGGGCGGTGAGGAGATGGACATTGGGAGAACAGGGCAAACACTAAAGAGAATGGCTCTGTCTTGGGTCTCTCTTCGGGAAGTGACATCAACAGAGAGGAAGTACTTCCAAAATAATGCCGGATTAACTGGTGAAGAGATATCCCGGTTGTCATATTACCACAAGTGCAACTGGGCCAGGAGACAAACAGTATAAACAGGGTACTGAGAATTTTATTTTGATAGTTTCAATAAGCGGAAAAACAACAACACTGGTTTTGCAGCACAATTAAACCTGTGGTGTAAAAAAGAAAAGAAAATGCATGCACAAAGAACTATGAAGCTCATTAGGATAGCTAATAAATATAAAATTGATCACGATTCACTATAAAATATTGCTTCTATTGCCTATCATCCTTCCTAAACTCCATAGCTTGAGGATAAGAGCAGTGGCTGAGCTGGATCTAGTGGTTACTCCTACAAGTTACAGATTGTATCCCTGACAGATGTTCAGAGAGTCTCTCAGCATCAGGTCACGCAGGCGCCACAGTGCATCTGCCATGGTTGTGTGGGCTCCTTTGCTCTTCAGCCAGTGTGCTGGCAGCCGACTCTCCTGCTCTTTGGTCAGGTGTGCATCACGTCTTTGAGCTGCGATGGAAACACAGGGTTTAAAGCACTTCATGCTTATTCGTATGAGAAGGAGGATGTTTCTCTTTTTGTTGAAGCACACAGACTCCAGAGGCACAAGAGCTGATTATGCTCGGTAAAAAAATAATGCATTACTTTCCAGATTTATCTTTAAAGAAACCTCCTTCTATCATGTACTGTTCCTGATTCACATGTGATCATATTTCCATTAATAGCAAAGATTTTTACATCAACGTACTTGTCTCTCATATGGTGACTTTAGCATCTTAGTAAATAAGACATTACAAGGTAGTAGATCATTAAAACATTAATCACGTGGTATAATAGAAAGTTTCAGTGCCGTCAATATCGTGTCCACATGAAAGCTTCCACCCACACACCCACTAGATGAAAAGAAGAATTAAGGAACACCACCTCTGAGCGTTTGGTCCCACTTGCTGATGGTGGTAGAATCTGAATTCAAGCCCTCAATGTACTTCAAGTAGGCCTCTGAGTGGAGCACCCTCTGGGTCTTTGGTGGTGGAGCCACAAACATGGGAGAGGTGGGCTGCAGGTGTGAAGGCGTGCCTTGTCCTGGATATGGTGGGGGAGCATGCGGTCCTGGGCTGAACATCCCAGGCTAAAATAGAACAATGAAAATGTCCTTTTTTTAGGAAGCAATAGGATAGGATTCAATATTACACAATATGTGGAATATTGAATCCTAACAATAATGTGCTGTATACAATAAATGTGTGTTATACATAACAACCATCAACAAGGCTTTTGTTTTCTAATTTACACATTTTTTGTCCATCTTGTAACATCCATCAGTGAAAACGTAGCATACTTGATTTTCATATTAAGTAGAACAGTATGAGAACTAAGTACAATTGTCAGGACTGCAGCTCACCTGTTGCATAAAGTTTCCTGGTGTAGGACTTCCTGCCATACCATTCATTCCAGCGCCCATCATACCTGTTAAATGACAATATTTAGTTTCTATTCATTGAAGCGCCTCCTGGGTTGATTTGTGTTAACCTACCACAATGTTTTACAATCACTTTTTGAATATCAGTTGAATATTAGTAGCTTGGTTTGTTTTCACAGGCATTATGTATATAAATGAGGATCCTGTATATTTTAGGAGTACACTTTGAGAGAGGTTGTTGGCGACCAGAGTGCTTTGACTTCTCAGTGAGTACCTCAGGCAGTGCAGCCTGTAGACCAGGTAAACCCCTCCAGCAGGAGAGACACGACTGGATATGACTGAGCAGGTGTGACTAGGACAGTGAACCTTACCCTGATGAGGCATGCCAGGGTACCCAGGCATACCATGCTGGAGATGGTGATGAGGCAGGAGGGGCCCCCCTGCAGGGTAAGGTAGCATTGTGGCCACACTCAACAAGCCCTCATGGGGGCCCTGCATGGACATGTAAGGTGGGCCGTAAGCTCCCATCATGCCTTTGGGAAGAGGGCAAGGAGAGGACGACAACAACATATCCATGCATAAGTGACATGCAGCTGACTCTACAATAACATGCACTACTGCACAGTGTGGCCCCTTGTACACATGCACTGTAAGCTAAACACATGCTCTTGTAATTGTATTCGCTCAGGAGTGGTTAGACATTGAGAAATGTGCAAGTACAACTGTAATGAAACAAGTCTAAAGCTTGCAAGATGTTGCAATTCTCTTACTTCATTATGGTTTTACGTCGCCACCAAACTACTTGTATATTTGATTAAACTGTGATATGATTTTTGACATGATTTAAATAAATCCTCTGGGTAGACTGAAAATTCAGAATGGTAATCTCCTGTGATATACTTCTCGTTTTTGTGTTCCAGCTGTGCTGATCAAAAAAATGATCTTTCTTATCCAGGGCAGCCATGCAATGTCATAGGAGACTTGACACTGACTTTTGCTGGATTAGAGACCAATGTGTGGATAAGAAAAACCACTGGCTCAACCAAACAACTGGGACTGATGATGTTAAAGGTTCAGTGTGCGTAAGAGACAGATAATACAAACAGGTATGAGAATGTTATCAGTCAAACCAAGGATTAAAGTTAAATGAAATGTTGAAAAGTTATTCATGGTTATAAATAAATCATGCAGTCAATGTCATGCATTTTCTTTTATAGGAAGCTAGTAATGCTAGTAAAAACATAAAACAATGTGAAACAGCAGCAAAAACGGTTGCTTTAAGAATGTAGTTTTGAGATAAATAAGTTTCAAATGTGAGGAAATTAAGAGGATTACGGTTTTTAACAGTCCAGCCTCATTTCCCCGCTGCCTTGTTGTCAAACACTCGTGCTGCCTCTGAGAGGGGTTACCTGACACAGGTGTCATGGTCTGGTTTATCATTCCCATAGTGCTAGGCGAAGGTACCACCCCCATCAGTGACCCTACGGGGGTACCTGCTCTTGGGGACACTTGCTTCTGAGGTGGTCTGTCACGCTCTTGTTGATCCACTATTTTGGCTGCACGTTCTGAAACAAACAAATAATTGCTGTCTTGACTTCAGTTCACATCAGCACACGTTCACACCCACAATGTGCTTCTTCTCACCTTCATATTCAGCTTTCTTGGTAGCCTCAAGGTTCCTCCACTCGGTGCCCACAAGTCGACTCAGCTCCCCAAAGGAGAAGTCTGGGTGTCGCGCTTTGATGACAGCTCGCATTTCACTGCTGAACAATATATATCCACTCATGTTGATCTTCCTCTTGGCCCCTTCTTTCTTTGATAAGCCTTTTACCTTTGGAGTGGACTTAAAAAAAAAAGCAAACAGTTTGTCTTAATTTGAATATTAGAACATGGGGGTTGAAGCCTTTGGACACAAGATGTGTGCTGCTTGGGTTAAGGTTGCTGGAGGTGTATGGGTACCTGAGGAGTGTATGGTATGGTATCCGTATCGCTTGCAAGAGGAGTTTGCATCTGAGGCATAGATGGCGTCTGTGGAGCCTCGTCATCATCGTCCATATCTTCCATATCATCATCTGCATCTACATCTGCCAGTTTAACCTCAAGCTCATTGATCTTCTTGTCCAAAAGGGGTGATGCTTCCTTCTGTGGCACCACCAACTTCCTACACAGGATTACCAGCACAAGAGAAAACAAAACACAAATTCAGCCTGGGCGAGAAACTGCTTTGAAGCTGAAACAGTGCTCTGCTTGACTGACAAACCTGAAATAGTAGATCTCATCCTCTACCACTTTGGAAGAGTATGAGAAGCGTTTCAGACCCTTGAACTTTTTCATCTGCTTTTCTGTGTCAATATAACGGCTCTCGCACAGCAGGATATCCTCTTCTGAAATCTCGGTAGGTCTGCATGACAGGTAGTCCTTAAAGGAGGACACCATACATTTGCCTGGAGAGCAGAGGGTTAGGGTAATAGGTGTTAGTTAATAAAAGCACAAAGCATAAAAAAAATGTTTATGAATAATAATAGTTAGACATTTTAGGTGATATGCTTATACGCTTTCTGGTGTAGCATAGTGTAATGCAAGTTGGGGACTGGCAGCAGCCTTCTATTTAACGGACAGATATGAGTGATATCAATGTTCATATTTAACTCGCTGCCATACATCTTAACTTGTTTCCCACAATATTGAACTATTCCCTTAAGTGCATTAACTGTGATGTGTGAACATAAGTTATCAAAGCCGGACCTGTGACGCAGGTAATGGGCAAGGTCTCCTCCAGCTGGCTCAGAAACACTTCTCTCTTGTAGAACATCTTCGTGGGCTCGTGCTCCGTTTCCTCAGGGTGAATAAAGATGGGCCCAAAGAAGAAAGTAGTTCCATTCTGCACCCACAACTTCTCTATCCTGCAGCCCAGTGAAGAGAGCGATGTTACCAATAGTTAATAACTCAATAATAAATATAATAATAAGAGGCCCTCTTTCACCCACCTGGCAACCCGGGGCTTTGACAGACCATGTGACTGGATGTAAACACAGTCGCCCACTTTAAACCACATATTGTTGTAGGGTAACTGTTCATAGTGCTGACAGCCGGGATCGGCTCCACTCATCTCAATGGGGACTTCCTCTCTCTCCTAAACGAATAAACATGGACACAGTGGATTCACAGGTTTTTTATATTGTGACAAATAAACGTTATACTATAACTACTCCTCTACTACCATGCTCCTTGTCAAGACATGCCTGCTACCACTCTGAGATAATGAATCCCCTATAGTAGGCCAGCTGACAATATTGTTGCTTGGCAACAATATATTGTTGATTTTGTGTTATTTTTCATTTAGACCTGGCCTTAACACTGAAGCCGACTAGAGGACTAGTGTCCTTATTCTGGGGGCCTTTTGGGATTAGGCTAAAGGTAGCTCATTACTAAAGTCTGTTATCTGTACCTAGCATTTTATTCGTTTCTACAATAACCCAGTTTACATCAAATTAAAATCAGACGTAACTCAGAAGAAGATAAGGCCTTATTTAGTGCAATACATTTTCTCTTTAGATTATTTTTTAACTATACAACAAATGATATATTGCCATGTCACCTCACCTTGTCAATAAAGCCTCCGCTGCCTGCATATGCAATTGTCAGTTTGTCATAGTCGGGCTTGGCAAACATGGAAGCAACACGGACAACAGGCAACGGCACCTCCCGGGGGACAAGCTTCACAGAGCTTACAGGCGCGGCCCATATCTTAATCTTCTTGAATGATTTGTTCCTGCCGGCGTAGCGGGATTCACAGATGTACACATCCTCTGCTCTGTAGCCCTCTGCTTGCATTTTGAAATAATCCTACAGATACCAGAAAAAGGCCACGGTAAGTTGAACAGAGCATTGAGTCAAAAGAAAAACTATTTCTGTGTGTGATTCAGGTTCTGTAGAATGTCTTACCTTCACAAACAGGACCACACATTTGCCCAGAACTTTACTGATGGACACTTTGTTATAGTAGTCGCTCTTGAAGACCTCCTTTTCCAGAAACTTGCGTGTTGTCAAGTGGAATGTTTCACTTGGCCTGTAAAACCAGCAGCCGTGAAGCCACTTCCCACCTTCCCACACAAGCCACGAACAAATAACCAAAGCAAGAAAGTTAAAATTAGCAAATAGTATTTTACTAGGAAAATAAAAAGCATATAAAATGTAATCTAGGTTATTTCTTATAATCTCTCACAAAAGGGTACAAACTGAGCTGTTATGACTGCATGTTTACGATACAGTTTGCATAATGATATCCAAAATTCGTCCAACTGATAATGATTTTTTTGCCAAAAAATGGATGCGTGTTACCTGCTTCATCCTCCCACAGGCGTTCAATACAGACAATGTGTGGTGTCAGGTTCGGCTCTGACGGCTCCACATAGACAAAGTCCCCCACATGGTAGGTGATGTTCTCAAAGCTGCAGACCTGACTGTAAACCCGCTCTGACTCGGACTCTCCTGGCAGGTCCTCGGCTTTCTCCCCCTCTTAAGATGAGAAATACATAAAGATTTCAAATGAATACCACATAATCAATTTAATACATTCGTCACACCTGTTTAATAAGCCACATGTGTTCATACACACTCACTCACCTTTGTTTTCCTTCTCCTCTTCCTCAGTCTTTAGCTTGTCCTCCTCAATCTCTTTGGGGATTTTCTCTCTCTTTTCCTGCTCCACGTCGCTGTGCAGGTGTTTTGACGTGTAGTTGAGTGAAGATGACTGCAGAATCTCTCCATTCTTGCATAGCTCATCCCTGATCTTAATGAAAAACTGTTGTAGCTCGACTGCATCCTCAAATATCTCAGAATCAGTCCTGCAAATGCAAAAAAGGACAATACATAATCACTTTTGAACACAGTTAAGCCATTTAATAGAGAATACTACACTGTATGTTGGAAAAAAATAACATTTGTGTTTAATCCTGAACAGTACGACTTTAATACTTGTAATCTTGGGAAATGTGTTACACGTTGACTTTGGACAAAACCAACCAACTGGACGACATAAGACGTAACATATTATCCAAGTTATAGTAATTACAGTTAAACTAAAGAAAATATGAAAAAACGTGTGCTTTTGAAGTTATTAGTAAGCATATTACACTGTACAGACATTGCAGGAATATATACAGGTAGGGCTGTCAGTGGATGGCGCATGCTTATTGTTAAATTGTATTAATCTAAAACTTTTTAATACGGATGTAATTATTCTGGTCTCAGTTTTAGAGGAATCTTACAAAATGACTATTTTAAAAGTCAGCTGTTTTTTTCCCCTTTAAAAAAACATTAATGGCTTAATGACCCAATGACGTAAAAACCCTTTTACATTTGTTGTTTAAGTGCAAGATTATCTGGGTATTTTTGTCCCTAGATTGAACAAAACACTTTATTTTTACTGATATAACATTAGAAAGACTTTAAAAAAAAAGTTGCTGTACCTGTGTAGCCTCCTTGCTTTCTCCAACACTTCAAACATGTGTTCCTGGAAGACATCCAGTCTTCTGTAGTGGCCACGGTCCACATTCATCCTGATGACATCAAAGTTTTGCGGTGTTTTTTCAGGGGCGGCTGGATCCACAGCAGGGATCTCAGCCAAAGAGTCGCTGTAGCATCGGCCCTCTTCGTCCTGGTGGCCCAGCACAGAAACAAACAGGTTCCTGATCAGCTCTCGCACTAGATGTGCCACATTAGGAGGTCCGGAGTCTTCGCCTCCCTCCTGCTGCTTGCGTGTCTCCAGCAGCACCCGGTGCAACACTAGAGCATCCCGATAGATGAGAGACTCTGGCTCATTGTAGATGCAGGCATTGTTGAACATGAGAGAAAAATCCTCCACCAGTGCTTCAACATCTTGGTAACGACCGCCCGCCATGTGGCTTCGGAGGCGCTCCATATCGATGGGCCGCTTGATAGTGGCATAGTAGTCAGGCAACTCGGCACGAGATGGCAGACGAAGAAAGATTGTGCTGAGACGCCGACCCCGGCGGTCAGTGAAGTTTCGCACAGCATCGTAGAGCTCATTTAACCTCTGCTGAAGAGGAGTGATGTATTTGGACTTCTTTGGAGAAACACCACTCTTTCCTAGATACACAAATACACTTATGATTAGACAGAATTGTAAAACCAAAATTAAATCCAATAAACGTTTGCACCAATAGCAACACCAGGGCACTCAATCAACTGCAGACCTCTGTTAGACCTAATAGTTAGGCCATTATTTTGTTGTGCTAGTGGATGACAAATTGGGATTGAAGTTTGTGTACTATAATAGAATAGCAAGCACTTAGTTGTTTCAAGCCTCTGCAAGCTCAATTTTATACTATAATAAAATGACTGAAATCATTGAAGGTTAGAAAATTACCTTATGTTGGGGTACAAGTGTATCTGATTTTTAATGGGCTGGAAAATACTAATATGATCAAACTTACTTAGTTTCAGTTTGGGAGATCCCAAATCTTCTTCTTCAGCCAAATTTCCCAACTCTTTACGCTTGTCCTTCAGTATCTTCTCAAGAATATCAGCATCATTATACACCTACATTGATGACCCCCGCCCCCCGCCAAAAAAAAAAGTGTTATCAGAAAAATATATCTTAAAAATAGCAAAGATTAACATTGCCTATTTTAAACTGTATGCACTGTCTACCTGAGATCCCTCTTCATTGTAATGCCGGGCGTTTCGAAACATCAACTTCATGTCTTCCATCAAAGCATCCTCTGTCGCGTAGCGTTCAATGCGGACATTGTGCTCAATGGTCTTCAGGTCCATCGGTTCAAGGATGACTTTATAGTAGTCAGGGTAGTCCTTCTTGGATGGTTTGACCATAAATAGATCACAAAGACGGCGATTGGTGCCCGACTCCCGAGACTCAATCACTGTGGCGTATAAGGTCTTCATTCTGTTCTTTTTGACATTTTTCTTGTGGCTTCAAAAAAAATCAAAGTAGAATATGCATGAGCTTGGCTGGCAACACATACACAAAACAAGGCTTCAAGTGTGCTATATTTTGATTTGTTGGTAGTAAGCAAACTATAGACTCTTCATTTTTAAGAGAAATAGCAATGGATCTACAAGCCGTTAAAAATCTGACGGGAGAGCGAAAAACCTGCCTACCTTTTTCTCTTGATGCTCCCTGCATCAGATGACAGAATGCTGTCTCCATCCTCATCGTCCCTCCTCACAAGTTCCCTCTTTTTTGCCTATACCAACAGACAGGTAGATATGTCAGTTCACAAATTTCTTCAAGATGCTTCATTATCTGTTTCAAATTACGGCTAATTCATTTAATTCTTGGCCTAACTAGAGTTAAAACACCTTCCTGTATAAAAAACAGTAAGAGTTCTTACCTGCAAGATCTGCTGAAGCCTAAAGGCCCGTTTGTAAATGCTTGAGTTAGGCATGTTGTAGCGCTTTGCATTCTCAAACATCAGAGTGAGGTCAGCATCCATCTGCTCCACATTTTCATACTCACAGTTCTTCATTTTTGCCCTTAGAAATAAAGAAAGGGGTATTAAGGATTTGCTGGCAAAAGTTACATTTACCAAACCACACGGATCAATAACAAATGTAAACAAATAAAACCCACCAATACTTTTTAACAATCTGTCATTCTGCCTCTAAGCATGATATCTACAGAGTCCTCATTCCTTACCGGATCTGCTGCAGAGCGACGGGTTGTTTGATCTGCTGATAGTAGTCAGGATATTCCCTGCGAGAGGGCAGGTGTTGGAAAGGTTCAGAGAAGACCTGGCCCTGGTTGTTCCTGGCACCCCTCACAGCTTCATACAGCTGGAAAATCGGGTTACTCATCTCCATGCTAGAACTCTGACTCTCAGCCTCTGACTCTCCCTCGTCGTAGCAGACAGAGCCTGTAAACATTTACATGGTGAACTCTCATTTTTCCAACACAAACACAAGATAGATTTCTCTGCCACCTGAAGCGCTGGTAATTACCAGAGAGCACTGGGTCATCCTCACTCTCTGAACCATAGTGGAGAGCTACACTGACGCCAGAAAGTTGATCCCCCTGGCCAGACCTGCGATTTCTGAAAAGTAACAGTAAATAAACAAGACATAAACCATGTAGATGTTGTTTTCTTTCTGAGAAAAATGTGTTGATTTGTGTGTCTGATTGTCATTAAATACCTGATGCGAAGACTAGATTTAGTGGGTTCAGCGTGTTCAAGGTCAGTCTTTCGCTGGATGAAGACTTTCTTTATGGTATTAGCATCCTATACAATAAAAAAAAGAGAACAATAGTTAATATATGGGATGTTACATCTTGTAAAAAAGAAAATCAAGGAAAAGAGTTTACCTTAAAAACCTGAGATCCTGGTTCATTGTACGTTTTGGCATTTTTGGCCATCAGGTCAATGTCCTTGGCCATCGCATTGACACTTTTATAGTATCCAATCTATGCAAATTACATTATACATAATACATTAGTGCTGACTGTAAAAAACAAACCCCAATACATTCTGAAATCTGGGATTTTTAAGCTGAATGATGCATGACAAAGCAATCAGTCACTACCTGTATTCTTTGAGCGATCGTTCTCAGATCTATTGGCTCCTTTATAATGGCATAGTAGTCTGGGTAATGCTAGGAAAGACAAGACATGCCTGTAAATGTCAAGAATGAACTATTTCAGGGTATAAATCCAAGGCTAAAGACTCTTCAAAGACATACCACTTTGGAAGGCAATTTCTGGAACAGGTCACTGACCAGACGCCCTGAGGGATCAGCGTGAGACACTAAAGCCTCCAAGAGTTGCTCAAACAATTCTTTCAAATTGCCAGTTGAGGTCTAAAAGATACATTTGCATACATTGCTTCTTTAGAAATGGTTATTTGTTACAACAAACATTACTTTCCATGAAAAGCATTAATCTAATCAATACAAACATGTTTTGGGGATGTTACACACTTAAGTTAAACTAATAGGTGACGGTCATACAAGCAGGCAACTCAACCACACATTTAAAGAGGAAAATAACTGACCTCATCTTCAGTTGACATTCCTGGATTATCCATCATATCATCACCATCTTCATCATCCTCATCTCCATCCCCAGGTTGCACAAACTCATTCCTTGTTTGCAAATATACCTCCCACAGCTTGCATGCAGATCGATACTCCTCCATGTCACTCTGAGTTGTAAAACAGGAAAGGAATTACGTAAATTAAAAAAAATTTGATTACACTATATTACAGTGACAGACATACTTTAACGGTACTTACCTTGTAGAATGACTTGGCATTGTTGAACATAAGCTGGAAATCTGCAGTAAGCTGCTCCACATCATTATAATCTTCTGACTTCAGTTTATACTGAATTTTCGTCATATCAATTGGCTGGGACACTGTTTCATAATAATCAGGTTGATTCCTGAAAAAGAACAAGAGAGATCAGGCTTCACTGTAATCTCTGTCTGTCTGAAACCCAACCAACAGTCAGACTGTCAAATTTCATAAAGTAGTGTATGACGGTTGGTTGACAGATTAACTGCAAGGGATATCTTGGACAGGTCCACACACATAATAAAAAACAAAAACAATGTTAAGCTCTACGCTGGCCTTTGTGTTACTATACCTTCTCTTTGGTACCCTTTGGAAAACGTCACTAAGTTGCCTCCCTTGGTCGTCCTTGTGGTCCCTGACAGCATTGAACAGCTCGTGGCATACAGCAATCTAAAGGGAACGAGGTGTGAAAATAAAGTGTTTGATATTTCACACATATTAAATAAAATGCGATATAATTTTGAAGCGACAGTTTGAGTAATAGTATAAATCAAGTGAATTTACTGTATCTACAGGGGGAACATTTGAGATTCTTATTCTTTTTCTGCCACTTCCCGGTGTAGAGGAGGCATCATCCAGGTCCCCCCCTCCACTGACACTGCTGGAGGGAGAAGTGGCCCTTCTCCTCTTGGAGCTCGCGGACATCGTTGGCTTGTTTAACAACAGAATAGCCCGCTAGCTGCAAACAGAGGTCCCAGTTATTGTGGATTTTAATCCGATTGACACACGGTTTATTCTAGTTAAAGTGAACATTGCTCGTTCATCAAGGCTAACACGGGCCAACTCCGCCGGCTAACGTTAGCACCGCTTGGATGTATGAAACAAAGCGGCTGTTAGCGATCCGTGTTATCGTGTCTTGCTTTCCTCACAACGCAGCCAAGTTAAATATTACAACGTTACCAAAAACCACATGCAGGTTGGGGTAATTAAACATAACAATTGACTTTGGAAAGCAACGCTTACCCAAAAAACTGAGCAAAGTGTGCCGTAGTTCCCTGAGCAAAAATGTGTAACGGCTAACTAGCTCGCTAGTGTTGTTTGAAAACTTCTGCTGCCCGGAAGTTGAGATTGTTTTGCGTTTGTGTGTAGGGAAGTAAAGTATCACAGGAAATAGTGCTGCCCCTTCAGTGCAGGAGTAGTAATACACCCAATGTTGTAGATTGACAATAAAGAAAATGCACAATGAACAATATAAATAAATGTTATGGTGTCTATAATGTTAGTAAGCCAACACAAATAACTGTGTACAATCTATACTGTGGTTCATGATTCAGCCTTACAGACATACAAATAGATCAAAAGAATGGTAAACATAATATGTGATAAATGTGTAGTTTACAGAGAAAATGTAATAATATAATACAACTATTGCTAATGTATAGCAGAAGCCAATTTGATAGAGTTTTAAAACAGCATGTCAAATTATATAAAAGTAATATTTTTCATTAATTATTGACGTTTTACTTGAAAATGTGGTTGATTGTGCAGGGTGACTGCAGCTGGCTTTAACAGGTTTAATACGGGACACATTTTAATACAGTTTGTATACAGTCCATTATTGTAGTTTGTTTATGTGTTATGTACAAATTGCCAACAAATACACCTGTTAAAGGTGAGTGATCAAAATGAAAATATGAGTATTCACTGCGTTTGGTTATCTGCTCGGAGAGTGGGATGAGGGATTATATGGTCTGGTGATGGAGTTGTAATGTTCTGTGTTCCCAGCATGACCGTCCTTCAACACGTATAAGTAAAGTATTATGCATCTACCACGAGGATAACAGAGAAATGCAAGGAACACACAATATTATTGTTCTCCATCAATGTCCTCTGTTTGAAAACAGCTTGTGGACAATAGAGGTTGGAAAAATTACATGGAACACCTTACAATGTGTTGCAAATAAAATAGCTCAGCAAAGAAGAAAAAAAACATCCATTGAACATTTTTAAGAGAGATGGTGAATATACCTTTTTGTATTTGTTTTGTGCTAAATGCTGTTGTATTTCGTCGTTCTTCCATACTCTGCTATATACTAACATTTAGGCCGGCACGCCTTTGCTGGGCCCTGTGACCATGTGACGGCCAACATCCAGGTGGTCTTGGGGAGTGAAGAGAGAGAGCGAAGCTGGGCGTTACCTCAAAATGAGTGTACTTCTCTGCAAGTGTACACCGGGCCTATTTGTTTAAATCACACTGATATTTCCAGTGGCCTATAAATGACTTGCGTTCAAACAGTCAGCTTGGATTGTGTGTGCTTTGTGAATGCTGTATGACAGGCTCATAGGCTACATTATTCACAGTGACACCTTCTGCCTGTTTCTTAAAGCCTCTACAATTGTCTGCACACCCTGCACGCGCTGCTACATCAGGGGCGCGATTGACTGCGCCGCGAGAAGCTTTCTGAAAACTACAAGCAGATGTAAAAAGAAGGAAAAAAGAAAAGAAAAAAAAGAAGCTGTCCACAAATGACTCAACTCTCATAAGGTAAAGATCGCGTTGTTAAGAGAACAGTGAGTGTCCCCCCACCCCCCTGCTGCACTACGTCCACAGACGTCTGCTTTTCTTGACGTCAGGAGAGGTCTGAGCGGACACAGCGCTGCGCACACGCACAGCAACCAGAACGCTCCCAGAGGGAAGGGGAACACATCACGGCCACAGATCGCAATTTAGGTACGTCTCTCTCTCTCTTTTTTTTTTTTACAGTCATATAATTCTTGAAATACATCATCGATCGTGCAGTTTTTCTGTCGCCAGTCAAACTTATGTGCGCGCTTCCATTGTCGCATGCCTGCAGCCTCCTGGTTTAACCCAACGATGCTGCCTTGCTTTGACTGCCATACCCTTGAGCGCTGCAGTAGGCTACGCTTCGCACACCCACACCGCCTTTTCTCTCTTACATGATCACCAACACGAAAGTGGGACTCGTTTTCAGTATTGCAGACCTATCGAACCGGCAAAACGTTTTAATTCCCATTCAAGCCCTTGCTTGCAATTCACGCCCTGCAGCCCGAATGCAGAGCAGGTTACCAAATGTTTCTCCGTGGAATGCAGCTTCCATTTCACCAGAGCTCTTGTACTCGTAGATTTTGTTTTTCTTCTTTAGAGCCACCTTATTGTTTAAAGCTTCAGATGTTAAATATAGCTCAAGTCCCCCAGCTGGTTTCTGCCTCTATGACCATGCGTTTGTTTTTGCGGCGGTGCATATCCCTTCCTTGCGACTGTATCTGCTGCACTGTTTGCCCTACTTTTTGTTATGTGTTGCTATTTATTGTTTTCCAGTCGAATGTGCCCAAAGTAAGCTGTATTTGTTGTGGGTTGAAGCTTTTCGGGCGGCAGTAATCATATTATCTTTTTAGTGTGCACGTTTATTTTTTGTCGTTCCTATTCGTTTTAGTTTTTATTCATTCATTATTATCATGCATGACATTTTCCGCAGCCTTATACAAGTTTACTCAGATGTATCCTGGCTTCTAAAACACAAGAGAATGCATTAAGAGGGTATACAGCTTCAGTGCTTTCTTTTACTTTTGACATGATTTGACATGTTTAGCTTATAGTCATCATGCATATATGAAAAAAAGAAGCTCAATAACAAGAGCACTTAATCATGGAAATCAATGGTTTCTTAATGGCTTAAGTTGAATATTCAGTCAGCCAAACAGTAATGGATATATTAGATTGATACTTAAGCATAATATATCATGCAGCCTAAATACTCATAATTAAGTACCTGATATGGTGCAAGAGTTGAGTGCCCATTGATTGGATATGCTATTTTTCAAATTGTGTCTATTATTTCGCCACTGTGGGCTGGAATGATGTTTGTAATAGAGACAGCATCATAGGGTGGTTACAATGTACTACAGCATGATACAAAGCCATGTTGCCATTGTTGGATTTTTTGTCTTTAACACTTAATTCATTAAAAGTCACTGGTCCAAACAGGGAATCATTGGTTTGATTTAGCACAATACTCTTGATCAGAGATTTATCTTGATTTGATTACGCATTACACTTAATCGTGCATTGTCTGAGTCTACTCATAATTGTGTTTTCATTCTGCTCTTTTTCCCCCGTAGCTGTAGTGTGGCGAATCTGATCAGCATATTAGGATGCCTCTTGGAGAGGATGGAAATGGATGGAAAAAGAAGACATCAGATATCAAAGAACATTATGACTTCAAAGAAGTGCTGGGAACGTAAGTTGCGCTCGTAGTTTAGTGCTGTTGTCAGGTCAAGGCTGACCCCAAGACCCCTAATGGTCCCAAACACCTCAGCTGTGTCAGTTGACTTGCAGGTAACAGAGTATATTTACAATTCAAAGAGAGTTGAACAAATCAAGAGGGTCAAAGGGGCACCACTCATTCGTTCCCCCATCTGTGCTGCAGCATTTGAGTCTGGACTCTGGCAGCTCTAGAAATTGTATTGACATTTTGAACAGGCCTGTCACTTCTGCCTGTTTTGACTCAGACTTTTCTTGTTCTTGGCCGCTGTTGGATGGTGACTCAAATATTTCCCACTCGCCTGGAAGTATTCAAACACGCATTTCTTTCCCTTGGCCAGTTTGACTTTCTTCTGAACTGTGCAGAAACATTTAACATTGATTAAAGTGTTTATGGAGTGTCTGTTCAAAGGCAATGAAAAGTAAATAGAGTATATAATAACAAAAGCAATAACAACTTCACGTGAGCTAGTTTTGGAAGCAGTTTATATATTTCCACGTTGTTGGTCTGTGAGCAGATCCTGAGTTTAAAATGACGGCTCTATGGCTAGAGCTGCAATTGCATGCGTTTATTAATGAGCATTATTGTCAGTTTAGTTATTCTTCCTACTTTGGACATTCCGATTGTATTAGTGAACATGAGTATTTTAAATGTAACACTAGTTTATGTTTCAGAAACAATATGATAAAGACATCTAATGGCAGATTTAAACTTTATTTTAGCAACTCACCACAAATGATCTATATTGTATAGCAGCAATCGCTGATAAGCCATTATTGCCAAGCCAGTGTAGATACTGTGTAATGTGCATAAAGTGCAGTGCATGTGATATTTAGGCAGTTTGACCTTCATGTTAGCTCTGACTTAGTTGTTGTCACAAGACAGAAATCCTAAATGGATGCAAGGCAGTGGTCACTGACAAACAAGTGAAAGCCCATGTTTCATCCTGCCACTTAATTCAGTGGTTCTTTATTATCACCAACAAGTTGTAAGCATATGAATACTATTAAACTTAATGAAACCTGCAATATCTTAATATAACCTGTCTGTATCTTAATATGTAAGTCAGCTGCACCTTCCTCTGCACATGTGATGATTGACTGGAAGGCAACACAAGTTATGTATTTATCTTAATTTCTTAAAGGATCAAGAACACATGTTTGTTCAAAGCTAAACAAATAGATCACATAAACCCGTTTCTGCAGGTGCTGCGTAAGATTTCTCTGAACGTAATGTTTATGATGTGGCATGGTGGCAACTTCTTTCCGTTGCTTGTAGTCTGGAATCTAAAATAGGTTACATTTACATAAAACTTACATAAATACATCTTCCTTTTTGCTATAAATGTTGTTATAAATTGCTAAATGAATGCCCAACCAGCAGGGAAAAGGTTGCCTTGTAAAGGTGAGGGCTGGACTTACAAAGACATGGGACTGCACTTCCCAGGGGGATACGACTTAGCGCAGATGGTCAGTGGACACATTCAGATGGTCAGGCGGCCCCCCCAGACTAAGTAGAAGTGACCTAGCACACGTCCACCTGTGATGACACCAGTGTGCCATATGGGCTGGGTTTGTTTTCTATCTTCTTGGAATCACACCTGCTTCCCCAGAGAGGCTGCACAGAATCAGATTTTAATGACTGTGCAACTCTGGTTCCCATCCAAAAAAGTGAAATATCAGTGGGTAGAAGATGAGGCTGTTTGGTTATGTCGAGCGCTGTAGGAGGACATCAAATAAGACTCCATTGGTCTCATATGTCTCGAGTCTCAGAGCTACAAATGCTAGATGCAATGCACTGAGAACACATGACTGCTGATAACTTCTGTTATGAATCCACTTAGACTCACAGGTACTTACAATTGTGATTGTAATGTGGAGTATAATATGAAGGGTTTAATATGAAAGGATTGAAATAGTGAATTTCCAGGATAGACAGTCCCAGATTTATTAAAAAAGACGGGGGGGGGAGCTGGAGTAATATTCTTTCCCTCCTGTCCCCATAGCTGGACCTGGCAGAGGGCAGAATTAATGTGTTGACGGAAAAGCTCCTTATGCTCGAAGAAAAGATTACAGAGGAGCTTTATCCAGGAATTCAGTGCATGAAGTTAATTGATTTATGTTGAAATATTATATTCAGATCCAGCTAATCCTCACAGTTCTACCTCTGTTTGGAGTCCACCTCAGGACAAGCTGTCCTAGGTTTAGCAGATTGAAACAATTCCCCCACGTTACAGATATCAACAGATGTCTGTCAACCTTCGGTCACACTTGTTTTTTATTATTCTAACTATCATTTTTCTCCTGTCATTTATCTATGATGTAAACAACGAGACATGCACAGTGTATCTCTGATACAACTCTCTATAACTATTCTTCGGATGCCTCTTGGAGTTGTGATGTTGAGAATTCAAAGTCAATATGGAGCCATACATCTGCATCAAGTGATTGCAGAACACACTTTATGAGATTCTATCTAACGTGAACGAAGCGCCCCATGAAATTATTTGATGCGTTTACAGAATGTAGGAAAATGCAGCGTATAAATGCTATGGACAGAGATATCCCCATCAGCCAGCAGCTTGTCGGACAAAAATGAAGAGCATGGGGCCAGTTAATACAACAATGTCAGACCACAACACAGCAGTTTTAAAGGTGCTGCATATGAGATTGGGAGCATTTTGATTGCCTCTCAACTGCTCTCAACCGATGTCTCAGCTAATGTTTCTCCCAGCGCTAACAGTGCAAACTATGGCAAACGTGCTGACAGGGCTAACACATCCCTCAGATGCCGTAGCTCGGCTTACAAGAGTGACTTTATACTCTGCTCAGGAAGACATTACTCCGCTACATCTTTAAATAGCAAATAGTTGCTGCTACAAAAATGCTCTGAATACAGAATATTGCACCTTTTAACATCCACAGCAGAATACTTGTTATGTGAGAATATGGTCGGCCTTTGTGAACTTGTCTACCAACTCAAAATAATGAGCTCAAAACAACTAAACCTGCTTAGAGCTGCAGCATTTGGTTTTGCATTGAATTGGAAATGTAAAGACATATATTAGGCATATGATGAATAGTTGAATTTTGTACTGAAAATCAAAGCATTGGAATGGTGCCTTAAAAAAGAAACCAAGATATAAGAAGATGGGGGAGGTGATTTTTAAGAACTACTCGTGCAGTGCCGGTGGGTAATGTGTAGGAGCATAAACCACGAGTACTCAACACTGTTGGAAAGCTCTCATAATGGCTGTTTATAGAGAAGTGCAGAGGAGTTAAGAGGTTTGACCTACGCATGACTTTAGTAGAGTAGATGGAAAAGTGAATGATCCAGTCCCAGGCATTGTTGATATGAATATATCGTTTTTTTGCATAATGACAGCGATATAACAATGAATGTAGAGATTGTTTGGAATGGGATAACACTGTATGTCCATAGCTATCCACTCTTCTCTTTGTCTCTTTCTCTTAAACACCCCGCCCCCTACACACACACACACACGCACACAAACACACACGCACACAATATGGATTAGCCTAAAAAGAGAAAGCTTTTTCGGGACTTGGAGGCATGTTGGACTTGAAAGGGCGCACTTGCATCAGGTGAGATCGATAAACTTCCGGATGCTCAAAGCCGTCTGCAACAGGTCCAAGGGCCCTGAGCGACCTGATTGATAGTGTATCTTTAGAACAAAAAAAAAGAACATTATAGGAACAACATTTGACATAGCAGCAGACATCCATCATTTTCAGCGCAAATGGGATTTAATTACATCACGCTCTCTTGTCAGCCGAAGCCTTTAAGACATGAAAGAGTACAAGAAGAGCACACTTGTCACGGCGAAAAACACGGAGAGACACTGACAGCAGTATGAGAATGTGTGAATCAATATTTCCCCATATGGACAGCTGGGATTAAAGCGTCTTCAACAACCTGTGTGTGATATGTGTGATTGTGTGTTTGTGTGTCAGACCCAGAGTCCTATCTATCTATCTATCTATGGAGGTTTAGTCCAACCTTTAATTTGTTAACAGCAAGTTAATGTGCACGCCAGGACTATTTATTGGCATTAAATAGATAAAAAGATATTTCCGAGTCGTCTGTTGCAGATTGCTGGGGAAAAAAGAAACTGTGTGTTCTAATCTGAGACTGCAAAAAAATGGAAGTCTTTAATCTGGACTATAATCATTTCACTCCTGCCTAATGTTAAGACTTACACATTAGCTGTTAACTAAATCTCACGTTTGCCATCCGTTGTGAATAACAGCAGTCGCTTCCTTTCTCCCTCTGACTGCCGTTCCACTTCCCGAACCCCCTGAGAGCCCACCCCTATTACGTCTGCAAGTAGAAATTAGCAACTGGATGCTTACAGTAATTACAATCTGTCTCACAGCAACAGGAGAGAGAGCTTTTTAGGAGTAGCATAGATAGATAAAGCACGGATCAGGTCACATATAGTATAAACTTGAGTCAAAATATGTATATGAGCAGATATTTATTGTAGTACAGTTCTGACTAATTTTATAATAATCGTTAAAATAACGGTATATTGTTGCTACACTGATACTGTTGTGACTGTCATCCTCTTGTTACTGTAAACTGAATTTAAACTAATTTAGAGAATAAATGTCAAACGTGATCTAGTTCCAACTTCTCAATTGTGAGCTGTTGCTGCTTTTCTCTGTTTTCCACAGACATTTGAAGACACCGACATTGGTTCTTCGACACCCTGACTTGCATTTTTCACTAGAAAAACATTATAATAATCAAAGCCTTTCCCCATGCATATCTAGAAATAGAAACATTGTGTTCAGTTCCCACAATAACTACTCAGTCACCACCTTTAGGGTCACTACGTGTCCGTCTCCCTGTCCTGGCCAATTCGCCCTTCTATTTTAAAGTAAACAGCCAATAAGACTAAATAGATTATCACACACCAATAATAGAGTTTTATCGCTCCCGATCCTCTGAGGAATCCCTCGCTCTAAATGCTGCAGACTTAAACACATTAAAATGCTTTTATGGGTCGATGAGAATTGGAGCTTTATGTGATTTAGCTTTGAGATTATTTTCAGGACTGTTTAAAAAATGAAACCAGAGATGTGAGAATCGTTTCTACTCATGTGCATCAGCTTCACTATGCAAACGTTTCTGCTGCGCTGGTTCGTTGAGCACAAGATGGCCACGGTACAAAGCCATCTCAAGGATTACCACAGATCTGCACTGGGCATTTATTATGACATGGTGATGGGAGGAAGTGCACCAAGAGACGGTCGTGGTTGCACAATGACTCTAGTGCTTTATAATTAACTGTTAATAACCATTAAAAGCAGAATAAACAGAACATCAGAGAGGTTTGCCTTCTTATCACAGGGTTGTTGTTGGCAACAGCCCTGTGCTTTTTTCATTTTAGGCATTTTAGGTTGCACACTTAAGTGAACTTCATTTTGCGAAACCCTTAAGGTGCTCCACAGTGTGACGGATGGAAGAGAAGAGGGGATATTAAAACATGAACATTGAACTGCCATTGTGTATTGCATGACGGTGCTGTTTCACACACATGTAAAGGATCCTTGTGGTTTCCAACAATGTTTGAGCTCCCTCCCACGCTCCTTTGGGGCGACTGTGTAAATACACACTATTCTGCCTCTCACCATCACCATAATACATAATGCAGGTGAGTCTCCCTCAGAAACAGCCACACCACATTTACTGTATTTATTATTGAGGAGATTAAAAATAGTCTATTTCTTTGTTGTTGAAACAAGTGATATAAGTGTCTGTATGCATCTGTTGCTGCACCTCCTGAGGGTTTTCTCAGCCCTCCAAAACGCTCAGTAATGTCACCATTTTGAATTATTCATCTAACACACACAGATGGACAGTATTTGGAGATAATTTTTTTAAACCTTGTGGATAGTTGAGAGGCAGTTTTACTGCTCTTTATTTAGTGTGGGAATCAAACAAGAGCACCCCTTTACACTGAACAAATAAAACAAATAATAAAATGATTTGCATGAAAAGTTCCTTCTTAAAATTAGTCAAATTTAAATTTATCATGGCCCGTATAGCCTAAGAACAATACTCTCCCATCTTGTCTATTTCACTCAACACATATTCCTCTTACTTTTTCTAACATTTGCATATGTCCGTGTTTCAGGGGAGCTTTCTCAGAGGTGGTACTAGCAGAGGAGAAGAGGACTCAGAGGCTGGTGGCCATCAAGTGCATCCCCAAGAAAGCATTGGAAGGCAAAGAGAACAACATCGAAAATGAGATTGCTGTACTACACAGGTGAGGTCACTTAGGTTCCTTGCAATGCGTCAGCTGGTGTTTTGTGTCCAACGGGACAAATTAGTCAGTGCAGTCTCTTCCAGCAATGCATGCACAGATGCATAATATATCCAAGGGGTCAATTGCATGGGTGACTAAATGCATGGTGTCAGTAGAAACAGTAGGATTGTGCACCGGAAATGTCAGGAGTAAAGAAGATAGACCTATTTTTAGTGTCCCTGTTGCCAGGGCAACAGCACACAGAGGCGGAGATGGCGTGGAGTTCCCCGCAGCAGTGTACTGAAGAAAGAGAATGAGACAGAGAGGATGTGGAAGTGGAGAGGGGGGTAGGGTATGATAGAAGGAGAGAGATATGGCAGAATGGGAGGAGTGGAGTTTGGTGAAATACTTGAAGACACTATTAAATAAATGAGAGAGTCATGAGAGCGAGAGACTTGAAGGAAGTGAATCTGAAAAAAAGTCTACGAAAAATCACAGCTGCCGATGTGTTACAGCGATGCTGTGTCAACTTGACTTGAGAGCCAAGAGAGATGCTCGACTGTCTGTTGGCTGCTTCATGACAATAAACAAACCAGTTGGTGAGATTTGTATTTGTGATAGATATTCTGTCAAGCCCTACAACGACAATATCCCAAAGTGTTCTTTGCTACTGGTTCCAGCTGGTCATTGTGTTTCTTAGCAAGAGGTTGTCGCTGTATCAAGAGCTCTCTGTAGTTGATCTGAGAGGCTTTTTCAACTTTTGTAGAGGGCAAACACAAAGTTTTGATCCCAATTAACTGCATGGCCTTTCAAACAGTTTTTAATTTATATAACACAGCAAGAATGCCATCTGGTGACCAATTTAAAGCATGAGAGATTTGTTACGATTTCTGTCCATTTACTCTTCCTCAGAATCAAGCACCCCAACATTGTTACGCTAGAGGACATCTTTGAAAGTACTTCCCACCTCTATCTTGTCATGCAGCTGTAAGTACTTCTTTCTCTTACACAATGGCTAATTATATAATAGAAGGGGCTCATTTAGCATGCATTTTAACTGTAAAAATTATATTCAACAAAATGTCTAGTTCATTCGAACTATTGGCTATTTTTATGATTTGTAAATTGCATATTCCGGGGTTGGGACTTTACAAATGTCGCTAGTGGATCTAAAAACATTCTATTACATTAACATTCAGTTAACATGTTTCTCCTTAAATAGTTTTCAGGACCATCTTATTCCACATTCTATTTTCATATGTCACATGTGCATCATATATCTATTTCAATTAAAAAAATCAAAGTCAAAGCCATTATACATTTTCTTTACTGCACCAAATATTCTAGATGTCTTGTGTATCATTTTACTCACACTTTCTGTAAAATGATATTTGGCAACATATATATCTAGAAATAAAACAATATTGGACAATATTTGGCTGCACAGCATAAGTGTTTCTTATAGCCCACATTCAATACAAAACCACCATGATTTTCACCTGGCAGGGTATCTGGAGGCGAGTTGTTTGATAGGATTGTGGAGAAAGGTTTCTACACAGAGAGAGATGCCAGCCAACTCATCCACCAGATCTTGGATGCAGTCAAATATCTCCACGATATGGGAATCGTTCACAGAGACTTGAAGGTATTATTGCTCAGTGAAGGCAGAAATAAAACAGCTCGATCCGGCTTGCAGTTGACGCTCTTCTTCCCCTTTCTCTAACCCTCCTCTTTGATCGCTCGTCTTGTCATCTGCAGCCAGAGAATCTGCTGTATTACAGTATGGACGAAGACTCCAAAATCATGATCAGTGACTTTGGTCTGTCAAAGATTGAGGGAGCAGGCAGTGTCATGTCCACAGCCTGCGGAACTCCTGGATATGTGGGTAAGGTCTTTATTTCACTGGTCAGTCGGACTCTCCTCCCCGCCCCCGATCTCTTTCATGGGAACTTAGCGCTTGATGTTCAACTGATATCCCCTCTTTATTCATTGCGCTGTGATAAGCTCTTTCATCCACTACTGAGGCAATTGCAAGTGTTTCACAAGTGCTCTCTACCTGTTTAACGTGACCAAGATCACATGCTATTACAGAAAGGTCAAGATTACTTGAATTCAGCCCCTCTTCAGCTCTATTTTCCACTTTGCCTGAATGTTGTCTGTGCGTGTGTTTCACAGCTCCTGAGGTGCTCGCTCAGAAGCCATACAGCAAAGCAGTGGACTGCTGGTCCATAGGAGTTATTTCTTATATTCTGTAAGTATGAGCTCATTCATCACTGAGAAGTATGTCAAGTTAGTACTAGTATTTAATATGTTCCAATATCGCTCCCTCAGCTTATGTGGATATCCTCCATTTTATGATGAAAACGATTCGAAGTTATTCGAGCAGATTCTGAAAGCAGAGTATGAATTTGACTCTCCGTATTGGGATGACATCTCAGATTCAGGTACTACCGATAACAAAAAATATGCACAGCAGATCCAACAGTGAAAACTAACAAATCAGAGTTGACTATTACACCATGAACTTGATTTTTGTTTGTAGCCAAAGACTTCATCTGTCACCTAATGGAGAAAGAGTCATTGAAGAGATATACATGTGACCAGGCCCTCCAGCACCCATGGTAAGAAAATCAAAATACTTCTATCTATCTATATCTATTTATTTGGCAATTAGTTAATTGACCGAACTGAAAAATGGAACTACAGCAAAAGGGGAATAATTCATTGTCGCTATAATTCCACCAAAAAGTAACATAATGGCAGACAGAATATACGACTATTTTGGTCATGGGTTTCATATACTCTCTGTATTACCACATCTAAAAGAGTGTCTAATTTGTGTTAGTTTGAGAACCATCATTACTGTATCTGTGACAAAGAAAAGTAGAACATCTTCAGAGATGCTGGGACTAGCTAAAGTTTGTCATTTTGCTTGAAAGAAATACTGCAACAATTAATCAATTATCAACATATTTGCTGATTTATTTTCTGTCAATCTACTAATTGACAAATAATAAGACGAATAAGCTTTAGCCCGGTGCCACTCCTGCCTTTATAATCTGTAATTCTTGTTGATTTTTCAGGATCTGCGGAGACACAGCTCTGGACAAGAATATCCATGAATCTGTCAGCGCTCAAATCAAGAAGAACTTTGCCAAAAGTAAATGGAAGGTCAGTGCCGTGGAGGAATCCTCATGCAGCCTACTCAACGTACACACATTTTGTTTCTCACTCAGTCGCTGTCAGTCACAGACAGGCTTTTCCTTCCTCTCTCTCTGCCCGTGTAGCAAGCATTTAATGCCACAGCGGTGGTGCGCCACATGCGGAAGTTGCAGCTGGGTACTAGTCTCGAGGGACCGAGTCAGATTACTCCCACCAGTCCCTGCCATGGACATTTGCTCCCAGAGGAAGAGGAGGAGGAGGAAGAGGATCTGGGGAATGGGGAGGAGGAGAGCTGTAAGTTATCAGTGAATGAACAAACACTCTCAGTCTATTTCAGATGTCTGGCTCTCTTCACATACAAGCATCATGCCATACTATGTAGTTTAAGGGTTTGTTATGTAATGGATATTGTGATACATTGTATATTCACAGTATTTTAACCATCTTGCGGTCAACTTTGCAATGATATAATTATCTTGAGTAAGTCTACCAACTATCCCATACGACGCAAATGCAGAATCAGGAAAAGGAGGATGCAGGTTTGGCTGGTCCAAGACAAATGTTGAACAGAAAGGAAGACATCTTCCTCAGGCATTGACATCTAATTAGAGAAGAGGAAGAAATTACTTTTGCAAAATTAGAGTTTATTTTGTAAAGCTTTAGGTGGCTCCTGCTGCTTGGTCAGATATGTTGTTTTGGAGGTGTCAAATTTCCTAAGTATCAACAAAAGAGGTGGAAAGTGCAAAGTGAGGACGATCCATATTCAGAATGGCCATTATTGTGAGAATAGGACCCTATTGAAGAGTACCAGAACATCCCTTTTACTTCACATGCTCCCTTGTTTTGCTCTAATCTCCAGTGTCCCACTATGAGGACGGCCGTCGCGGAAGCACCGAGGGCAGCACAGACCGGGACAGCCTGAGAAGCTGCACCTACTGCTGCAGGCCCGCTAGTCGCGTTTGAGCCCCTCCCGTTGTCACGGTGACATTGCCTCCCTGGAGCACCCAGAGCCTGCTCGCCCAGTCTGGCCAGGAATGCAGAGTAGTTATCAGGGTACATCCACAGCGAGCAGGTCACTGTCACAGTGTGGAGAAACATACTGTGAGTCTCCCCCTCTGTAAAAAAAAAAACACATCCTGACTCAAGACACACAAGATTTTACTTTTTTCTTTTGCAGAACAGAATGCGACGCTGCGCCAAGTGGACAGTGATTCAAAGAAAGGGCCAGTCTGCCTGATTAGCAACCTAACATGTAGTTGTACCTTTGTGCAGTGTTAGCAGACAGGGGTCATTTGACAGCATGTACATTACAAAATGTGGCTCTGGATGTTAGCTACCATAAAGGTCTGAATCAAAGACGAGGCAGTGGCCGAAAGGCAGGCTTCTCCATTATTTTTGTTCTTGCATGATCTGTCAAATCTACCTCTAATCACAATTACTGTTCGTCTGCATCAATCTGGCTCTCACACTCTAAATTACTGGCAGCTTTCTCCAAAAATCTGTCCAGACAGGGCACAAAGGAAAGCGGGAACACTTTCTAGAGGGAACTACTGACAGCTACTCATGCATGTCTTTATACTTCTTACCCATCAATGTGACTCGGTCTAGTCATTGACCAAGTAGCTGTTTAGTTGAAAAGAGTTCATCTCAAGGCATGACTTCACTGCCGATGCCACCTGCTCATTTGTTCTGTTTTGATCACCCTGTCTTTTTTTCTCATATTAAGTGTTTCTGTCCTTTTTTTGAATAGTTGATAGTGATTCTGGGGGTTATGGACTCTATATTCTGGCTCAGACTGGGTTTGGTGATAAGTGGTTCTGACCTGGAGTGTCTGCATGCTGCTGTTTGGGAAATGGGAAATCAAAATGTATGAATATCAAAAGGAGACTTTGATTTGTTTGTTTTATATCTGTTCTGTTATCAGAGGCTCAAACTGAGATCCCTGTAAGTCTGTAAATCACAGGAATCTGACTTTCCTCCGTGGGCTCACATCATTTCTGGAGGAGTTATTTTGAACATGCGATTAAGTTGAGAATCCACTGTGCGTGGGAAGAAAACGATCATATTTATATCACGTTCATCCTCCCTTTTCTGTTTCTGACAAGCGTCTAAATATCTGTCTGCCGTCAGTCTCTTATGCCGAGTCGGCGGGATCTCAGTTTGGGCTCTCCGCTTGCTCTGTGCTGTGCACCTCTAGTGGAAGAAGTTTTGGTCTACTGTTTGCATGACCTGGTTAAATATGTTTACATGAATGATGATCAATTAGTATAAACACACATGATTATTATTACTATGTTGTATTGAAAAATGATGTAATACTGTAACTTTGAGCTATATAATGTGAAGTGAGTAACACCAGAAGTAATGTTGTTGACAAAGTACAACACAGCACAGTGGACTTATCCTTTCCATTGACTGTGATGGTCAAGTTTCTACCTGAGTGACATTTCAACTGTACTTTGTTTATTTACAACTAAAATATTATTTTTTTCAGCCTGTTTTCTTGCCGTTGCTTATGTTGAATCTATTTATCCCTCTATGATACCCAGACACAGGCAGAACAAATACACATATTTTACGCAGGTGCCAGCCACAGTACAAAACATCGAACAATTATATAATTTTATGTATATCACCTGTCTGCCATGGGAGCAGCATGTGCGAGCTCTACATTTGTTGCCCTGGGTAGATAAACTACAGTGCTGAAGCCATAAAGTGAAGTGGAGATATTTTACTGGGGATTCAGATATGTTGTCATCTTAAAAATATACAACTCAGATGAAGGGTGGCGATGTTTTGGCACAATATTTAATGAATAAAAAGATTCTCCCTGAAAATACTTTAATCCTGATATTAGTCATCCCATGCCATTGTTATTTTAAGGTTTGTCAAGACAATGACAATGACAATGACATATTATTAGTTAGCTGTAGAGATCATGAACCAATCCATGAAAACTTTTGATGCCCACATAAAACCAGTTCCCTCGATCTGCCATTGATACTTACAGGTCCATAGAACAATAAATGAAGGCAATCACTCTGGATTTACACAACTATAATTGTGGAAAATATGCAAACTGTGTGTGAAGGGCTCCATGTTAACTGTAAGATAGCCAACGTTGATGACTTTGATAACCTGACTATTATTATTTTGGTAATATTGAACCTTACCTGGGATTTGTTTCCACTTGGCTTATTCTACCCATTACAAACACATATAAATGCATAAAGAAACACATGTATATTATATATATATATAAATATAAGTATATATTGTATATCCCTTTTTGTAAAAGCTGTTTTGAGCTACAAATGTATGGATGCAATGCATCATGGGTTATTGAACAAGTTGTAAGAAAATACAATGATTTGTACCCACAGAGATTTGATTGCAGGAAATGAAATTAAACTTCCATGTCTATGCATTGTGTGTTTGGTCATTACGCAATAACTTTACTTTAGGATGTGAAAGTAAAACATTTAGACTGTGATGATCATAAATTACAAGCAGATCACTGAATTAAAAGTTTTCTTTACTTGTTTTACACCTTTACAAATTCCTCATATTGTCATATTACATTTCAAAAATACATTGGAAGCAATGAACATGTGCACAATGTAATGTAAACCAAATAGCACTTACGTACTACAGCCTCAAAAATGACTATTATGTTCATTTTTCTTGTATTCTTCATATATTTTATACTGATAAATAGGATTTAATAAGAAGATGTATGTGCTCTTTTACTGACCAAAGGAAATCCTCACCTCTCGTCATTCATAATCAAATTAATGTAAATGTTTTTTTTCTTATCTTTCCTGTTTTTCATCACCGTGGAAATACAACAATGTGTCATCAGAAAATATTGCAAAAATGTATTGTTGAATACATATTTTTGACAGGACACAATAATGTCTTAATAGTCACAATAGTCAGTGTTCAGTTACCTTGCCAGACAAATACCTGATTTCTTTGCTAGAATACTGGTGATGTTACACCAGCATAATAAAGCAGACTCAACATGGTTGAATAAAACAAAGACTTGCAGGGAATGGTGAATACCAGATAAACACATTGTAAAAAGTGTGCAATAACACAATGTCTCTCCTTATTATACTGAACACATAGAAACATGTGAATCTTATTGAATCTTATGGAAACAGTGGAAAGACACATCATGACAGACACGTAAAAATGCACTTAACACAGATTAGGTATGAATTCAGTTTGCATTGCGAGGAAAAAGAAGAGTGAGAAATGATACATCTATACGGCTGCAGCATATATGACACATTCAGCTGTCATCACGGTCCAGCTTTCTAACTCAGCTATGTAGACTTCATGATGTTACTCAAACTGAAACACAATTGTTTTTTCATCTATGCTGTTCTCCACAAAATAACGTATTCCCAACAGCTCATTGTGCTCAATACAATACATGAACATACAATCACAAATCATAACTATCACACTTCTTTTCCTCCTGCACCTTCCTCCAACACTGCAGTTCTTCTCAGTCTCTCTTTGACTCGGAGGAACTCTGGCCCTTCTCGTTGTGGTTCTTTGTCTCTCTCTAGCTGTAGAGGAATGGACATATACCAACACAATATATACCAATATGTGCAGCCGCAGTAAACAAGCAACATTTTCAAGATATTTTAGAATGTTTAGAGCTAATTCTCTAAAATAAAAAGGCCTTGAAGATCCACACAATCCATAGTTTTTAAACACAGGCACATTTTTGTAAATGGTTTGTGAATTATATATATATATATATATATATGTATATATGTATATATATATATATATATATATATATATATATATATATATATATATATATATATATACATATATATATGTGCTATCTTTTAGTCTATCAGACAGCATTCATGCATACAGGGTGTAACGTATGATTTGTTTTTCTTTTAAGAGCCCAGACTATCTACACTGCCCTCTAGAGGCTGACTGCAGAACAACATGATGCTCCACATAGACCACCAATGTCAATCTTTTGTGAGGAAATATTGAGCATTGTCAAATAACACAGTCAATAGATCATTTAATTTAATGTCAACCAATATGATGAATTGTAAGTCAGATTTGATGGGATTCTTTATGAACATTGAGGAAAAAGAATCTAGCATGCAAACCTTTTCTAGCCTCTGGTGTCTTTTCAACAGTTCCTGATGAAGTGGGGATCTGTTCTTCTTTGCCTCTTCCTGATCTCTGCTCGCCTTCATCCTTTGTTCCCATCTCCTCTTTTCTAACACCTTCTGGAGTTCAGTCTTTCCTTCATGAGACACTCTCCTGACAGACATATGGAAGGACTTTATGATTCTTACAAACAATGAAAGAGAAGTGTGAGTGTTTACGAGTGCACGTGTGTGTTTTCAACCTCTTGTGGGTCATCCGCAGTTCTCTGTGAAGCTCCTGGTGGCTCTTGGAGGCCGTTAAAGGATTGGGAGGTTTTTGTGGTCGGATGAGATTACTGCTGCCCTCCTCACTCTGTTGTGGAGACAAAGGGTCTTGTTGTTCACGTTGGTGTGTCTGCATCACTGAGGCTGAAGAGAAAAACATACACTACATATTTTCCAAATATAAATTTGGGATGCAACGTTTTTCTTGTGATTTACCATTTCAGCTGGTTATGTTTCAATATAACCAGCTTTTGGTGACTGCAGGATGATAAAGGGATAAATCTCGTGTGAGCAGAGACAGTAGTTACGACAACCCCCAAAACACCCCGTTGTATCTTAAACTCTGTGACAACGTGACAACAACTTAACTATCTCCCCGTCAAAAGAACTCCCTCAGATACAGCAATTTATCAAAACAACTATTTACAACGTCAATATAAACTATTTTGGAGCACACTTGTTTGATAGTATCTTACTCACATGCCAGGTGGCGGAGTGGAGTAGTGGTCTAAACATTTGATCAGCTCATCAGTTTGACTAAAACATGCTTTTATTTGTGCTTCTGTACAAGCCCAGTTGATTGAAAACAAGCCACCTGTATTAACGAAGGGAGGAACACAGCTGTCTATTTATAATACTCTCTCTTATATTAAGACCTCTGGAAGCAAATGGATAACCTAACTTTTGGACAGAAACTGATATCACAAACTACAGCAACTACATCAAATACAGTTGAAATGACCTGAAAACGTTGGTATTACACAATATTGAGAATCTAAAGTAACATTTCCAGTGACCCTGGTGAAAATAACACCATGGGAGTTATTTTTGAACACCGCATGGAATAACTTGAGTATCAGGTTGATTCCTAATGGGACTTAGCTTTGTAACAAGTCTAGCAAGGCCCATTTACAGAGCAGGTAGCTGGAGAAGTACCAGTTCACATCCTGGGCACTGTCGAGTTGCCGTTGAGCAAGGCACCAAAAACCTAACTGATCGGGGCCTTGTGGCACCCCATCACTCTGACCACAATAATTAATGCATGTATAGGTCCTGTGCATGTGTGTGCATTCTGGTCCTGTGTGAGTAAAAAAAAAAGAAAATGAATGTTCCCACATGGGGATTAATAAAGTACTTCTGCTTCTTCTTCTAGAAATGTAAAACCTTTGTAACCTTTGCTGAATGTTACTTTGCATGTTATGTTGCAGGGAAAGGTCAGAATGGCTTACATGTTAGTTACACAGCAATATCTGTGGAAAGTGTGATAGCATTAGCCACCAAAAGCGGCTGGCCTCAGCAGACCATAGAGGCTGTAGAAACACGACCTCTGATTAAGGGGCGACTGTGATTAGCAGGTCCGTCTTTCATTCAGGGGGTTGGTGGTTCAATCCCCGCCCTAGTGGATGTGTCCATGAGTAAGACACTTAACCCTGAATTGCTTCCTGTAGCTGTGTCTACAGTTTCTGAATGTAACATGGTTGTAAGTCGCTTTGGATAAAAGTGTCAGCTAAATGACATGTAATGTAATGTAAAAATGTAATGATTGTATTGCAATGAGCGAGAGTGTCTTGTTGCTAACAGAGTTGTTCACACAGAGCCAGCTACAAGCTCCATCAGTACTACCTCTGCACACAGTCCCAGAAACAGAAAATGGTTGAACGGTTTCTTGTGATAATAGATTTCTCACCAGACCCATTCAGGTGTGTCTCTGCTGAATGTTGGAGATCTCTCTGTCAACAGAAAAAATAATGTACACGTCAAATATAATATATATCATAGTTATAACCAAATCTTTTTTCATTTTTTTCAAAATACAAGTATGGCGATATAGTGCGACACATGAGCGCACTCCAATCAGAAATCTCTCAGTCCGGTCGCCAATGCGAGCAACACAAAGCCGTATTATGATGCTGACAGACAAAGCTCTAGTTCCACATGTCCAGTGGAGCGAGAGCCCTTACTGGTGAGGTGGAGGGCTGCCACCTCATTAATTACAAGGATCAAACAAAACACAGTTTGATTCCCACTGAGATTCTCATTTGCTAGTGTTTGAGCAGAATTAATAGTCGAGACAAGTGTTATTCCCCCCGTGGGACTCAGAATGGACTGTGGAAAAGAAGTGATTATTTCTGTTTTTGTTGTTTGATTGAATATTTGATGAACATTTAAATTAAGAAAAAATATGTCAAACTATGGTGTTTGCTCTGAGCACAATCTAATTTAGTTATAGGTACATTATCGATCTATGTACATGTTACATAATGTTTGTTGAGGCTTTGGCATTAGTTGCAATTCAGCTGCACCATGTCCGGGCATCTGGTACCATGCGTGCATTCAAATAAAGTAATTTTTAAACAAAATGACAGTGAATTGTCAAAAAAAGTGCAATTTAGATTAATCTAGGTATTTGAATGACAACTCTGCTGCTGGCTGCTGTTTGACGGATGAAGAAAGAGTCATGCTGTTTGGCTAAAGTGGATATTAATAAGACATGACAGGCAAATACTCTCCAAGGCCCACTCTCTGGTGTTGGCAAGGCTTTTTTTTATTGTGTTTGGTTCGAGCACTTGCTGTCGTTGGGAAATAAACTGTAGAGATAACAATGACAGAGACATCTACCATGGGAAAATGGTTACGTTCTGCCAAAAGAAAGTTGAAATGTGACCAAGAATACATAATAATAATAATTTGTAATGACACAGAACATAGTGTAGCAGTTGGTTTCTTCATTTGTTCACAATGCTTTAATCTAAAACAAATAATGCATTCCAAGAAAGTATATTTGCCACATGGATGCATCTGCTGGATCATATTAATGAGACACGTGTTATGAGTAAATAAGGAATACAAATAGACGCACTTACCTTCTTTCCATGGGTGACTCCCATGTCCTTATGAGTCCAGAATGAATATCTGCACAAACACCTCCTGGGCTCACAGTGGACAGAGTTTCAGTAATAATTTGAGGTCTCTCTCTCTCTCCTTCAGCAGCCAAGAATGCCAGAGAGAGGAAACTGTTCTGTGTTTGGGTCAATGATAATTATCCAAGTGGAAGACAAACCCAGGAGAACAGTACAAAAGTGCTGGAAGAATATTTAGTGTATAGCAGTGATGGGAGGTCACCAAATATAAAGTACACTGCATGGTTAGAAATTAAACCAGTGGTTCCCAACCTTTTTAGTTTGTGACGCCTTGTAAAAGTGTCTAGTCTAACTGCTTGAGCCCTAGAAAGAAAAAAACCTAAAGGTTTGTTGGAAGTCCAACAAAGTTAATCCAAATTTGTGTATCCAAATTCTTTTTTCCTCTCCCATTAATCATCTCAAGACCCCTCACATTTATCATTTGATCCTCTGGAGGAGGCTAGACCGGTAAATTAAACTACATAGACTAGACATGTTGATTACATTTTTTTTTACAATGAAACTTAAAATGTCCACACTATATTGTATCTGTACTTTTACTAAAGTAAAAGGAGTACTTCTTACACCACTGGTGAAATAAAAAGTTGTGCAACAAATGTGCTTCCATGGAAAGAAATGTAATAAATAGATAAAAAAGGTTAAAACACTGGTCTTAATTGACATTTAAATGATAAATGATCCCAGAGGGTCATACTGCCAGTATCCCATTAATATCATTGTCTACTGGTAATAAATAGTTGCACAGTAGCCAGTCACCTGTGTCAGTGTGTCAAACGTTTCCATTTCTTTCCATTCTTTGAACATTACTTTTGCATTTTCTATTATTATTAGCGAGCACGAGTGAAGTTCAGTACATTTTATTTATAAAGCTTAGAATCACAAATGACAGACTTGCCTCAGACATCTTTAGAATCCGTACAAAATCCTTAGAACCATGATTCAAGATGAGGAAAAACTTCAGGAAACTTCAGGAAGAGCGACAGAGGTCTTACGACAGATTGTCGTTATACACATAGCAGACAGAGGCAGTGTAGTACAACTACAACGTAGAGAAACACAATTCAATTAATATAGTACATATAATTTTCAGTAAATATATAAGGTACGTTCTGGGTTAAACTATTTACACTCTGAGAGTGGCATCATTTTTTACATGGGAGTCATATTCTCCGGTTCTTTAAGGTTAGGGTCCTTGGGATACAGCCGGCTATCTCCACTATCTCCGGCCATCCTTCGTAAATGTTGGTTTTCTCATCATTAACGGCTTGCTGACGGGGGAACAGGGAAGAGGACATTTCTTTTATAATCAATTATGTTGCTTTTTGATTTATTTTAATTTTTCTGTATTTAAAAATAGATGGACTTCTCTGACACAGACAGGCTCACTAACCTTCTCAAAGAGGGTTCTGTTTTCTGTCCCTGCTTTCCCGGCAAACACCCAGCTATCTCTGTGTTTTACAGACTTGATCAAAGTGCTTCCCATTCCGACGAACACCTCCCTCATTTCATCTGTCATTCTGCCAAAAAGGAATAGGAAAGGGTCGTGCTGTGTGCTATGAAATCACTTTAGCTGTTGAATCCTTGAGATTTGGACTTACTTTGGTGTCACATCATCAAACGAGGCCACCAAGACAATCATTCCAGGTCGTATCTCCTTCAGGTACGCCAGGATGTATTCTGCCTCTTTTGTTCAAATTCATTTAAAATATTATAATGTTAAGGTTTCAATAAATTTCAAATTGAAATAAGATTAAAAGATAACAAAAAAAACACAACTTACTTCCAGTATCCATATTAAGGTAGCCACATTTTTCCACTTGTCCATTTGTACCTGAGATGGAACCCCCCACCACAAAAACACAACATTTGCACCTTTATGGAAGTGAAGCAATTAAATTATCTGTTTCATGAGCACCATCAGGACTTTCCTCTCATTTAATCTGCTGATGAAGATTCTGTTATATAATCGAAAGCTCCAGAGTGGCTAACTATTAGACCTTTGGGTAAGATTGTTTTATCAACTGCTGGTTTTAATGTTAAAACTTCAAAATCCCAAAACTATTACAAATGTCAATGTTTAAAAAAAAAAAAAAAAGTTTTAAAAAGTATACATTATTTACACCACAGAACTTTACAATAATCTGTCAGAGTGTATTTTTACTCACCGTTTACCACCACAATGTTCAGTCCTGGTCCCACATTATTCATCACATTACTCATAAGGCTGTTGAGATATACAGATAGAGTTGAGTTTCACTCAGTCACACACATTTCCATCCTTAGTTATGATAAGTAATACCGTATAAAACACGCACATTTTACCATCGAAACAGATCTTTGGTCCCACAACATTAGCTGCTCCGCTGCTGATTCGCAAAGCAAAATGGTCCGACGGACAGACTCTGGTGAGGCTGCACTTAGGCCCAGTTATTGAATATGCTAAGAGAAAAGTACTTCTGATCATGAAGGAAACCACAGATACAGTTCATTTAGAAGTCATGTTATGTAAATTATGAGTACTTTCATAATTGAATTTACCTCTTTGGAATGTTGCTTTGATTTGGTGATTGTCATTAAACCCTAAAATAAAAGAATGGATGCAGTGTTATTAAAATGAGGCAAATGAGAAACTAAATGAGAAGAGGTCGTTCAGGATTTATGATGTAATAAGTAAAAATGAGCTCACCAAGAATATATCCTGCTTCTTCCAGAACATCAAATGAATTGGAAAGTCCCCAGGTTATAAGGACAATAATTACAGCAGCAAGAAGCACAACAGCTGTCAACCACAAAGAGATGAAGATTGGCAGAGATACAAACAAAAATACCTGCTTTTGAAATAAAGTGAAATCTCACCTTGATTTCTCATATCGGCAATAACTCAGATAGCTTCCAGTTCCTAAAGGCAAGCGCTGAGACCTTTGAAATGCCCTTCAAGTAGTTCCTGTTAACAAGTGATATTGTAGAAACAGCAGAGCTTTGGTGTCGTCTCATCTGTGAACATGCACTCTGGTAATTCCTCCAACCATCCCTGGGAGGGTTGTTTGGATATGGCGAAAGAAAAGAAAACAGCCTCTCCTTGTACGACATAAAAACCAGGATGTGGCACTATGTATGCACAGCCACTGTGAACTAGAAGATCAAGTGTCTCTCTTTTACAATGTCAAAGATGGGAACACATAGAACTTGTAGTGAACAATATGTTTTGCAATGCGTCATACAGCAGATTGTGCTCAGCAGACGTGCAAATAAACCCGGGAGAGGAAATGACTCAAAGAGGAGAAAAAAAGATCACAAGCTTCATATTTCAATTTGGATGATCAAAAATATGTTAACAAAATTCACTTTCATTTATCGGAGTTTTCTATTTGTATGTACATTTTTCACAAAGCCCATGTGATGTGTGAGGTTATCTGTTTATTTAAAAAAGCGCTACAGATGATAGAATGAAAGGCCAAACTCTCACTAAAAGCAAATAAATATGCATGGAATAGGAACAAACACAATCTGAAAAAAGAAACTATAACAAATGAGAACTCAATTTAGAAAAACACATTGTATCCCTTGTGTTGCAGGTAAATGCCACTGAGATTAAAGCTTGTTTTTCAAAGGAAACCTGGCTAAAAGGGACTTATTTCAATAAACATAAAATAAATATGCCAATGGTGTATTTGTCAAGACAATTTAAATCCATACTTTTGATGGATGGACAACAATGTTTGCATTAAGAGTTAGTCGTCACTGAAGAGCATGTTCAAAGGAACGGTACATTCCTAATGTTAATGTTATTCCTAATAAACATTTTCCACATGTTAATCCCAGAGGCCAAGCCCTCGTGTCACTACGCTTCTGCTCTGCTGATCCTGAGCAGTAGCTAAGTGAGGGGTCAAAACTAAAATAGCATTTCCTTCAGACTGTAATCAACTGATTTTAGGATTGTTATTAATGTTACTTTGGCCAGATCATAATACGGTCATAATTTATCCACCAAGACAAAGTTGAGTAGCTGATTAGGGAATTTAAAGCCTCTGCGTGGCCTTATTGCGACACATGAACCACACACATAAAGATGGCTGACAAATACAGGAAAAAACAACACGGAATGTATGAACTACAACAGCTTCAGCTGCACCACACAAGCATGACACAAATTGTAAAGAATTCAAAACTTTACTGACTCTTTCCACCATGCATCCAAACCTAGTTCAATTAGGGCTGTTATTGTTACATATGAGGGGATTTGCATTCTTTACGGCACTCTTCATATGTAATACTAAAGAGAACCAGCAGAGGGTCTATGTGTACCACATGTTACAGATAAGAGGGAACATTATGCATTCAGAGAAACATTTGACTGGATAACATTACAGAAAATATCCATGTTTTTTCCTTCTTTTTGTAAATACTGTGTGTACATTTAAGCAATAATAAAAAAGTAGAGGTGCTCTTCAGAAAAGGGACAGACATAGTGAACTATACCAGTTGGACAGAACAAGGACAATCCAAGCAGATGGCAAATACATCAACCAGTACACAGGATGAATAGATATCATTTGTACACCAACATATACAAATACATGCAGTAGTCATTACTGACATCATTCACGCCATCTTCAGTAACCGTAGAGTAAAATCTGCAATAATACATGAACTTTAACCTCATAATCAATCTCATAGCAGATGAAAACAGATTGATTATATTGCTTAATTTGTTGATCATACAAACACAAATTAAAAGAGAAACCATTGTGAAATGAATTTCTGATTAATGATTTATCAGTGTGAGCTGACACCAGTATCCTGTGACGCTGACGTTATCCCAACAATGTTCACTCGTGACTTTCTAGCAGGTAGAGTTGCATTTTTTTTTTTTTCTTTGTGGGAAATAGAGCCGTCTAAAAATATCATGCAACATCACTCAGCCTAAAGGCCATTAAAGAGTCGGTGGACTCTGAATGCCACAGCAAAAATATTTTAAGTGGGTTCACGTATTTCAAAGCAAACAACTGGTAGATAGTGTGACTACGTATAGCTGCAAGTCAATTGGGGAGTTTGAAACATCTGAAATGTCAAACCTCCATGTGATACTATGTAGCAGCCATGTATTTCATAACTGCTGGATAATGATACTGAATCATTGCAATAATTGCCAATAATTTGCACTTATTACATTGCCAGTGAATTTAAGCTACAACTTATTATTTATTTATTTTTATTTTAGGTATATTCAACCACATTTAAGCAAAGTTTTATGTTTTATGTTGCTGCTTAATTAGTACTGTGAGCGCTGTTAGCTGCAAGCCGCCGGGTCAGCCTAAGCCATGATGAGAGCAGTTGAGAGGTAGAAGAAATACTTCACATCTCGTATTTAGCACCATTGTATCAACAATTTTACCGCTGATTGAGGTTGTTTACATTCATAATGGTAATTTTGGGGGAGTATGCTTTGGAGGGAGGCCTAGAGAAACGGTCAGTGTTGCCGACTTTCTGACTTTCTCCAGAGATTTAGAATCTTTTGGGGCAAAACTGGGCTGGGTTTTTTGGTTAGACATTTAAAAGAAAAATCTGGCTTTATCTTACTGGTTTTTCAGATGTGATCTACTCAAACTTAAACATTTACATTACATTATATTTCATTTAGCTGACACTTTTATCCAAAGCGACTTACATCGCACACCGTAGACACAGCTACGGGGAGCAATTCGGGAGCAAGTGTCTTGCTCAAGGACACATCGACTAGAGCGGGGATCCTCTGAATGAAAGACGGACCTGCTAACCACTGACCCACAGTCGCCCATTGCGTGTTCACTAAAAAATAAATAAAAACATGTTGGTTCCAGCTTCTAAAAGCAAATTATATTTTCATTATAAAATAGAAAGAATCATTTGCTTGAGCCCTAAAGCACACAATTCATCTACAATAAACAATTTTTCAGCCAGACCATTTGCATCCGCTTCTGAGATTTATTCCAGAAGATCCTGTAAGGAGGGGAAAAAATTAATTTATAAAATGACATGTGAAGTGATAAGAAAAGTTACAGCTGTGTCAGCGTGTACAGTGGCACGAAGGACAGAGAAATCTGCAATCAGGGATGATGCACTGACCTAGTCTGACTCCTCTCCGACTGTGCAGGGCCCCCTGTCGCCTTCACCCTCTGTCACTGCTGAACCCTGGTCCTCCATCCGCCTCAGCTGTGAGTATCTGTATCCTGCCTCACTGAAATAAAGATATGTGACAGAAAGGGGTGATGTGTTGTTACTGCAATATGATTTTTTAATAATTGTGTTAAGGCTCATTAATAAAGTCTACTTACTTGACTGGGAAGCAGTATCTTCGGATGATCAATAGAGCAGCAAATATTGCCACCACAGAGACGAAGATCACCGATGCAATAACCCCGGGGTGAAGCCTTAACCCGGCCTAAAAAGACAAATGAATCCATTGAGATCAAACAGTGGGGTAGTTAAAGAGCCCATAATCGTAACAGCGCAGTTCATGATGTGTGGCTCAGATAAAAAAGGAAATATGGGTAGGAGATATGACAGCTGCACAGCGTGTGAGTTATGGATCACGCTGATGTATGACCCAACAGCTCAACAGCTGTGATCACTCACTTCAGAACTATGATCACAAGCCAATAACTCTAATATCAGAGCTATGCATAATATCATATGCTTGGAGTAGAGTGGGAGAACTTCAATCTTTGTAGTGATGAATGGGATTCACACACGGGAGTCAGATACAAAAGACGAGATGATATCAACTCACTTGTAACGTATCCACATTATTTTGTAAGATTAATACATTTTAGTCATTCCGTTTATGTAACGTGTTTTAAAATGCACTTGGAAGGCATCTTTTAATACCAGATAAAGACAGATTTGGAGCTTCCAATAGCATCAATCTATTATTATTATTATTATTATTATTATTATTATTATGTAATGTTATTTCTTATAACATTATGGCAAGTGGATTTGGCAACTAAAGTATTTCCGGATAGATAGATAGTGAACATTCTGCAATAAAGGATAGTGCATTTTTTTCTTCTCTCTTTAAGTATATCCATTTTAATAACCATAATATAACCTGTTTGATTCTTCAAATAACTAAATAATAACACAACCACATACTGTATATGTCAAGTTTAAACAGTTCAAAGTTGAACTTAATATATACAGTTTCAATTGTGGGCCTCTGCAAACTTAATGACAAACAACTTTGGCACCACGATGATAATAATGACTTACGGTATTTTTGCATGTTCACGTGTTACGTCCGCATACTAATTACAACCACAGCCGTATTTTAACGGATACAGTTGCTGTATTGCTTCTCATATTTACCTGTTGCGCTGACATCGTTGCGAATTTAGAGCCTGATTAACCTACTTTCATTGTGAAACATTAAAGCTCTGTACATTATAACCTATTTAATTATAATCAAGACCCAAAATGAAGGGGACAATTTCAACTATTCAATATGTTTTGTCTGACTGTTAGCAAAAGGTCAAACGCCGGTTGTTTACTTCTTGGTTGCTCTCACCTGTTGAAGAGCAATATGTCCACGCCCACTTTCAGGAAACGTCATGTGACGGATAGTTGTGTGTCACGTGGCTCTCGACACAACTTCAAAACTGTATTATTTTTCAGAGAATTTAGCATATTTCCGTTTGTGATCTCCTTGAAGAAATGCCTGGCCAGCAATCTACATTTGGCATCAAAAAATAAAAAAACAAAAACTGTGAAAACATATTATGTGTCATCCTGAAGGCTAGAAAACTTATAGAAAACAGTTTTTGTTGGAACTTAAATATATTCAAATGTTTTATGTTAATATAATGCAATAATAGTGTACACTTTACATACATCAGTATTTGACAAAAAGAGTAGGCCTACCCTGATCTGGGCCCAGTATGCTGGCTGGGGCAACTGAATGCTCAGCCATTGATCCAGTTGGGTTATTGTTTGATTAAAACTACAGGGTATCACAATTTGATAAATTAATGTGGGCTTCAAAATGAAAATGTGATCAGTGTTTTGGCAGGACTGATGAAAAGAACTCCCCGTCTGTTACTGTTGGTTACATAAAAAACATCTAGTACAGGTTCACATGTTACAACAAGGGATCATTTTAACTCTGAGGACATCAACCTTTGATTAATAAATACATTCAAAATCAATCATCTTCTTTCATAACTTAAAAACTCGCCTTACCAGGACACGTTCATAAAAAATTCACACATGAAATCAACAACATGTTTACTTCAATTCATATTTATTTCAAACAATATATACAAAAATCAACATATTTTCAATTACTTAAAAAAAATGTCATTTACTGTTATACTAATCCAAGCAAAACTTAAATGTCAGAAAACCTCTTTGTCAAAATAGACTCCAGGAAGTTCATTCAAAAGGATGACATATTAATCTGCTAGCCAAGACTCTTTCTCCCATCAGATGTGCTACTGAAAGGGCAACAACTCAATTTATTGCAAAAAGCATGTGTCTTATTTATTGAGTCCCTCTCCCTTGCATGACTATTTCTGGAGACACATATCCCCTTGTTAGTTTCACAAAAACAAAAGCAGCAATATTTCTGTGAATGGTGCCTCAAAAAGGGATGATACCATTCATCCACTGTCAATAACTTCTGATTAATTCATTTAGATTCTCTCAAGCTTTGAGTCAAGCTAGTTCATAGTACTTCCCAGTCTTTGGATCGAAGTAGCAGTTCAGGCAGGGGTCATAGAGCAGATTCAAATACTCATCCTCCTTCTCCTCGTCCTTTACAGACTCGTCCCGTCCTACAATATTGCAAGAAGATCACTCTGCAACACTTGATAGTAATTGTTCAGAACATTTATAGATAATGGTGTATTGGAAATTCAAATTAATTCAATTTGAACAGATGAAAAAATACATGAATGTAAAATGTAAAATGTAGTTTCTATGTATAGTAGCGTAGCTATGGTAGATATGAGTAAGGGTGATTCTATCAGCTGTTGCTGGAAAGAAATGACAAGTGTGGCTGGTGAGGTCACCTTCAGACTCAGGTGGATTTAAAAGTTTTCTGTCGCTGCCATTTTTTCTCTCATCAATCAAGACCTAAGACACCCAGTCCCTGTAGCACATTATGGAGCTGTAAAGAGATTCTCTATAATCCCCACTACTTTAAAGTGTGAGAATTTAGCCGTTAAATTGACAGGCAGTTAAATGCTAAAAAGGTTATGGAATGCTCCAGGAGGAACCTTTTATCTTATCAGAACTTTGACGACGATAATGAAAACTAATTATAAGACACATTGTGTAAGAGGTTTAAAAATGATGTTGTAAACTGAAAGGTTTCATCAATTAACCTTGTCGATGTGTCTTGGGGGTACAGACCTGTAATGAACCTGTCTCTTTTGACCTATGGAGTTATATGGAGGACAGAGAGCTCCACTCTTATGGGTCTTTACCCTTAATTAGATACAGTTTCACATGCTTTTCCACCATGTTGAGTGCAGTTTTTGGGTGGAAACTTTGACACCGGTGAATGTCTCGATTAGTTCTAAACATTTACGCAATTAGTGTGGTAATGTTAAGGCATTGTATTGTTTGCTGTCTGTGTGTACATTACATAGTAGGGTCTTGGGGGGCAAAAGGACCAACATTAAGGTTACTGTACCTCCGATTAGATCTTCTAAATTCTTACGACTGCTGCCTGACCTTCTCCGCTCGCTGGGAGGCATAATAGGAGGGCTGAGTACGTCCATCCACTCCCTAGAGGGAAAGACCATAAAAGCACACAGTCATGACAACACATGCCATTATTACACACACCATCCTACTGTACCGTGCCACTCAAATTGCCTCCATATGACATTTTAACAATGAAGTCCCATCATGGTGTGATCTCACAAGCCCATCTAAGCAGCCATTGTCCTTGAGCCACTTCTTCAGCACACTTAGGCTCACCGCCACACAGTTTTACCTGAAGGATCATTTATTACATTCTGACTCAAGCTGCGAATTCCAACTGTCCACATTCTGGCCCAGAGTAGATGTCTTAACCTTGCCTGCGTCTGAGGGAGCAGGACTTCCTTTCTCTCTAAATGAGTTTATGTTCCCCGACTGAGAACTACACAGGCTACAACTATACATCTATCATTTTCCAGTAAAGTGAAAGACTGCTCTTTTAGTACGGAGCAACAGATTAGAGGGAGACAAAAAAATGCCACAAGATGAATTATTACTTGGAAGCACTGCAGGATTCCCCTGAAAAACTGAATTCATAATAGTCAGTTACGCAATTATCCATTAACATCTTTCGCCTCTGGAGATACCATCTCACAAGTGCATATCACAACATATTTAATGAGGTACTATAATCTTCTTCTGTACAACATTTAGCTGACAGCAGACAATTCGAACGTTCATTATCAATGATTGATAATGTCACTCCCTCTGAAAAGAAAGTACATTCACTAACCCCATTATAGTACGTTGACTAGACTAAAATTGTAAAACATTAATACTTTTAGCAGGCTACGTTCAAAAGATTTCATTAATGATATTTTCTGATTAACTTTAGTGTTAAAAGACTTAATAGCATGTTGGTTTTAATGGATGCCAATAAATCCCCATTGTCATCTATACTATAATAATGTAGGTATATGTACCTTTAGTGACATGGTATCTGGAACTAACTGCACCAGTGAAGTAAATACAAAAGATGACATAGCTACTTCAGAGACCTGTATAAAAAAGTAAAAGCTTCAAATTCACAGCTTTCAATTTAATAACATCTGAAATAGCCAGACACATACATGCCCAGGCACTATTGTTACCAAGGATTAAATTATTTCTGGTGAAAATCAAAAAGAAATGCAAGGATTAACACCATGCCGGTCTATCTATATCTCATTTCTCCAAGCATTTAAGCCTGAATAAGAGATTTATTCATTTTTACCGCCTTTAAAGTGACCAAGTAAATTATCTTTACTGAGGCTCTGATTTTTCTTTTTAACAAAGGCATTTACCATACTTTAACATCCCTTTGATTGTGTGATAGTCAGGAACAGAGTACAAAAGTTAATGAAAGCAATTTTCAAGGACAAAGGTCTCTACAGAGCTGAAAATTTAACTTCAAATGTTAAAAGGAACTTGGAGAGAGTGAATCAATTGTTAAGTAATTATTAATCAGATACGGAAGAACCAGTGATAGAGGGAATACATTAGTTTGATTTAATTTGAGTGAGAACACTGATTTTGCACGGTTATATTATAGTCTATAGAAATTAAGCTTTCCAAATATCTTCCAGTGAAACAGTCAAGGCAACTCTATTTGTCTGAAATCCTTGCAATTGTACTGCTTTTTAGAATTGTATCTATACTAGATATGATCAATCGGTATTTACAACAAGGCCATGTACCAGTACTTCAAAGTAGCTGCAATTAAACCTCTTCTTAAGAAGGCCTGTCTTGATCCAGAGGTGTCTTGGTAACTACAAGTCGATCTCTAACCTTTCCTTTCTCTCTAAGATCCTTGAGAAAGTAGTCTCAAATCAGGTGTGTGGCTTTCTACATAACAATAGTTTATTTGAGGATTTTCAGTCAGGATTTATAGTGCATCATAGCACAGAGACAGCACTGTTGAAAATGACGAATGACCTTCTAATTGCATCAGAGTTGTTAGCCGTGCTGCATTCGACACCATTTACCATCACATCCTATTACAGGGACTAGAACATTTGATTGGCATTAAAGGAACCATACTAAGCTGGTTTTAATCCTATTTATCATATCGATCCCAGTTGGTATATAAACGATGAATCCTCCATGCACACAAAGGTTTGTCAAAGAGTTCCACAAGGTTCTGTGCTTGGAGCAATTTCACCTAATATAGGCTCTCATTAGGCAATATTATAATCCATAAACTTGAATTGTTACGCAGATGATACTCAATTATTGTTATCGATCAAGCCAGAAAAAACCTGCCAGTTTGCTAAACTTCAAGCATTTCTTAAAGACATACAAACTCAGACAAAACTGAAGTTATTCTACAAGGCCCAGAACACCTTAGAAATGTAATCTAATGATTTAGTTATTCTAAATTGCATTGCCCTGACATCCAGCACCAGCGTAAAGAATCTCAGTTATCTTTGATTAGGTTATGTCCTTCAATTCCAACATATAAATTAATTTCAACGACTGCCTTTTTTCACCTTTGTAACATTGCACATTCTGTCTCAAAGTGATGCAGAAAAATGTGTTCATGCATTTATTACTTCTAGACTAGACTACTACAATTCCCTTTTATCAAGATTTTCTAATAAGTCTGATCCAGCTTGTGTACTAAGAAAATCCTTCTCGTCACCTACAAAGCTTTAATTGGCAAGGCAGCATCATATCTTAAGGAGCTTATTGTACCCTATTACCCCACTAGAGAGCTACGCTCACTGAATGCAGGGCTACTTGTGGTTCCTAGAGTCTCAAACAATAAGATGGTAGCCAGAGCCTTCAGCTATCCAGCTCCTCTCCTGGGAAACATATTCTGTGTCACTCAGGGAGGCAGACACACTCACCACATTTAAGAGGAGACTTTTCTTTTTGATAGCGCTTATAGTTAAGGCTGGCTCAGGTTTGCTCTGGTCCAGCCCCTATGCTGCTATAGGCTAAGACTGTCGGGGGACTTCCTAGGATATACTGAGCTCTTTTCTCTTCTCTCTCTCCGTCTGTATATATTCATGTTTTATTAATGCAAATTACTAACTTTGCTTCTTCTCCGGAGTCTTTGTGCTTTCTCGCCTCAGGTTTCCATGGATTATGGTTTTATCTTTGTGGTTGTGCCTCCTGCCGTGGCCCTGCTAGTATCATTATTATTATTATTAGTCACATTACTATTACTTTTATTATCATTATTATTTGTATTGTATCCACTTATTGCTATCAATATTCAGCTTACTACTGTCATTATACTCTATGAATCATTTATATCATATGCATTAAAAGTGTTGTAACTCCATTTTGTTGGTCTTTCTTTTTTGGGGGGAGTTTTTCCTGTACCGATGTGAAGGTGTTGGGACAGAAGATGTTGTATGTGTACAGATTGTAAAGCCCTTTGAAGCAAATTTGGTATTATGGGCTGTACAAAATAAATGCAATTGAATTGAATTGCTACTCAAGGTCTCTGTGTCTGATTTGTGGTTTTCCGTATGGTATACCAGCCAAAGAGCATCACATGCAAAGACGCATGTTAACAATGCTAGAAAAGCCCTGGTAACATTAAGCACAGCAGCAGGAGCATTTAGGCTGTCAAAGAGACTGTAGATCTCAAAAGCGAGGAAGCCTTGCAATGATGTCAAATAATACCATGATAGAATTCACTGTCAGGAATTCTCAGAATGCAATGCCTAAAAGAAAAGGAGCATAAAAAACAACAAATCCTGTGCAGCTGGTCTTCCGATCTGTAAATCAAGGCTTGCTTCATAGTCTCATTTCAGAAGTACAGCTGCGGATGCTGTAGTTCTTTGTGAGACAAGTCGGGGAGCATGTTTGAGGTAGCTGTAAATCGTCATATTAATTTCAGTGGACATTCAATAAAACAGCATAACCTCACTGAATATTTAAAGAGCCCCAAAACATGTTAGGATTGAAATATGAACATGTCTAAGTCTACACATGTTCACAACAGGCTACCTCACTGCTCATCAATAAATCAAAAGTGTTAGATAAGAGGTGGTTGCATAATTTGAGTAGCAGACCTATGATGCAATCCCTTCGTCTTCTCTTGTAACGTGCCGCATGGTTGTATACACCAACATAGAGATGGATGAGCAGAGAAAGGGCTCAGTGGGGTGACGCAGGGTCTCCAGAAACCTTTAAGGACAACCAAGGGATCATCCAAATGCTGACATGGGCCTTGAGATGGATATACAATTCTTGTAAGCCTTTAGATAATGTCCAGATGGTAATGTGTGATATTGTAGTTAGTTTTTTCTATCTTGTCCTCAACATATTGTCTCCAAGAGATATTTGATTATTGGAATATATATTGCAGGAATATATAATTTAAAAAAAACTGACTGAACGTCAATTAGGGTTACACTTTTCCGAACTATATTTCATCTCATCTTGAAACTTAAGAAGCCCATTTACCTTAATTTAAAGAAAAGAAATTCTACTCCCAGATAATCTTTTACTGTTACAGCCATCTGTAATGTTCAACACACGACAGACAAAGTGTTGTTTGCCTTTTTGATTGAACCACTTTCTCTCAACTTTCTGAGCTACACAATGTATTCTTTTTAGCATTGTATATAGCTGTAGTTGATATTGGATGCACTTTCCCAAAACAATATATGTTGTAAATTATGCAGCGTCCTCCAGTAATATCAGCCCATTTATCAACATGTTTTCCTTTTGAGGTTAGAACTGTATCCGTACTCTGGTTGTAACCCGTAGGCGGGTAAAACAAGGTGGAACATGTCTCGTGGTTGCTTTGCATTATGAACTACAAGCTCCTGCCTTGCAGAAGTTGGCCATTGCTTCATCAATGATGGATTTCTTCTTTTATGACTGCTGAAAGACAGTGCTTAATGGTGAGTCCAACTCCAGCTTTTCATTTTTTAGGACTTTCTCTGTAACATAAATTATCTAGAAAATATAGAGTCAGAAAGTTGCCAGTGGTGAATATAAGAAGCAAAACAATAACTGAGTAACGTAAGAATAATTAGAAAAGACTTGAATAATGCTTGTGCAACTGTCGAACCCCTTTTAGACGCTAGAGATACTCTCTCATGTTAATCTTTGTAGCTGTTTACACGGGGCTCCGTGTATAGGCTCTCATCTCAGTTGTGTCTTAAGAGCGTAACTGCGACCTGAAGCATTTATTTAATCCTTCAAGTACATTTTCTTTACAATACGCATGGAAACGTGAGGTTGATGCTCAATAAAGCATGCTTGCCTGGCTCTAGACATTTGATTCCGCCGCCCACTCAACAGAGTTGATTCCTTTGTCTGGTATCCTGACACGAAACAGCAATTTCTTGGTTTGTCAAGAAGCTGTAAAGTTGTTGTTAATCTGTGCGCTGTAGACTACATGTTTTATATCTAAAGTCATAATGCCCCCATTTTGGAGGAGCAGACAGGAGTACTTAATCGATTTGACTTCTCTTTGCAACCGGAGCCTGCTGGCCAGTACAAAGAATGCAAGTTTTAAGACACGTCCGCATTGGCTTTACTCTGCAGAACCGGAAGTTGCCGCCTATTTTAACAACCTATGAGACAGACCCACTTAAAACAAATATATATCAGTTTAAGTGTAGCCTATATTTAGAATATTTTCTGATAGGAAACTGAACTGAAAGTGAAACGGATCTATACTGTGTTTGTTAATGAAGGCTACTGGCGTTGAAGAGAGCTGAGATAAGTTTCACTTTTAGTTAATTTCCCACTTGGAATTCTAAACATACCGTACATTTGAACGGATATTGATTCATTTAGGTGACGCTTTCTTTAAGGATGCTAAAATGCGTTTTGCAGCTGTACCCTTCCACAGAAGTACATTGCTTTGGTCCTCTGCTTCTCCAAAATGGGGGTGTACTGCCTGCCATCGACTGAAAATAATATGCTATGGATAAGGACATCATAGAACCTCACTTCAAAGGACCTGAACTATCCTTTTAAAACTCGAGCAAAACAAGTATGCTGGCATTGCTATGCGGATACGTTGGTTGCAAGTGGAGTGGAGGCAACGTTAGATCAAAGATGGAAATGGAGTGGAACAAGTTGACAATTCTGTCAGATATCAGACGAGGAAAATGCATGACAAAATTGGAAAATGTGTCCAATTTGAAGATTCCTTCCAATCGTTTGAATGCATGTTTTTTCTGAAAGTATGACAGGTATGAATGATAATAGTAATAACAATAATGTCTTAATTGCTTCCAGCCTTCACAACCAATCATGTTCACTTTTGAAGCATTTATGGGAGAAGAAAACTACAGTACCTGACATACACTCAATTTATTCAGACTCATCTGTGAGCGAGAAAAGCCCCAATTTGCATATCTATCTGACAGTTGACCTTTAGCCTTAATTCTGCAGTCACTGCAGGTACCATCTGATTATGAATTTCAGTGTGAGTTTTATGATCTTGCTGCCAAATACAAAAAGAAGGCTACATTAGGCAATTGTCAGCTGTCTGTCTGTTACATGAAATACATCAGTGTGGCTTGCACCTTTCTCAAGTATTATCACTTCTACTCTCCAAGAAGTTGGTGGAGACACCATGTTGTTATTTTTAAAGAGAACAACTCTATCCATAGCTCGACCTTCATGCACAACATATAAGTAACATCTCAATATGTGTGGTTTCTACTCAAAGACTGTGTTAACCTTGTCGAGTAGTGTACATTTTATTATAAATTCACATTGTGGAGCTGTGTGACATATGCTTTCTTACCTGGGGTTTGATTGCAGGAGGGGGTTCATTTCCTTCTGATAGTGGTGACCCTGATTAGCTGGCTTGATCAGCAATATAAGGAGAAAACCAAAGGTTGTGTTAAAATTCCCACAAATACTCAGAACTCAAGAACGAGCAGAGTGTTTCCAAAATTGATTAGTTATCGCTATTAAGTTTTAAAGAACACTGCATGGTTTATTGGGGCAACAAATAATATAATGAACACAGAATTCAATGTAGTCCAGTGATGAAGACTACTATTTAATCTTGATTGCTTGACAAATTATGAATGTTTTTCAACAGAAATTGTGCATGTTTTGACATATAAACTGTCCCAGAGATCAGCACGTTTTGTGGAAAGACCACTGTCAAGAAAATCAACTCAGTTGCCCAATATCACATACAGTGCCTCATTAAAATGTACAGGCACACATCAACAACATTGCCAAACCAGGAATATTATCTCAACGTCATTAGTTTGAACACAAATTAATCCTAAAGTTTCTACAGTTTAGGGAAATCCATATACGGCCAGTGCAGGTCACAATTTAAAGAAAAGGCCTCCTGTATGTTGTGTGCCATATTAAATGGCAAGTATGAAACATCACTGACTTTCTGGCAAACCTTAAAAAAGAAAAGAAAAGAAAAGTGACATTCTTTGAGAGGTGTGCGTATAAGATACATTTCACAGAGGAAGAAGATAAGAATGGTTTCACATTCATTAAATAGTAATATTCCGCTGTTAGAAACACAAGTGCATTATCCTCTCTATCTTGTCAAAGCTAAAGACCATATTATAGCCTCAGGAGGCTATTTAAATCTGGAGCCTGTTTAAAGGCTATTATGTTACATGGCGTTGATGAAGAAGCAGTCATGCTGAAGCTGTAGTCTTTGCATTGCTTAAGTAAATGTTGAGCTGTCTGTGCGCCCCAGTGCCTTCTTTAGGCAATCCTCTTCTAAAAAGAGACCTTAAATAGTACCCTGTGGAATTATGCAAGTAATATGTACTGATGATGATGATTAGTTACATGTCTTGTGATGGAGAAAATGATTTTGGGCAGGTAGGAGCTAAACCATTTCTGTACTCTATCTGTAATATTAAACCCAGTGCCTCAAGTGTAATTTAAACTTGCATGAACTACAGAATCAAAGGGAAGGCTTGGCTCCAAAATAATTAGACAAACATCTGCTGCTAACATAAGTGCATCACCAGTTTTGATCACCTCTTTATTCAACAGCACATTGTGGTCAGTGAGTGAACACAACAACATGCTGCCTGTAGCTGCAGAGTCAATGTGATGACTTGTCTAAAACACTACCTGCTGTCCAGCCTCCCAAAATTCAATTCAGTTTATTTTGTATAGCCCAATATCACAAATTACAAATTTGCCTCAGAGGGCTTTACAATCTGTACACATACGACATCCCTGTCCCAGGACCTCACATCGGATCAGGAAAAACTCCCCAAAAATAACCTTTCACAGGGAAAAAAGGGAAGAAACCTTCAGGAGAGCAACAGAGGAGGATCCCTCTCCCCGGATGGACAGATGCAATAGATGTCATGTGTACAGAATGAACAGCATTATAGAGTTACATAAACACATTACATGAATATGACAATGTATGAATGGAACTCCAATCCATGAAACAGAAGGAGGTAGAGAGGAGGCGCATCAGCAGGGCCAACGCGGGAGGCCGGCTCACCAGGCATCAGACACCTCCAGGTCCAATGGACCCTATGAGACGTGAAGTCACAACGACTCCGCAGTTAATAAGGTGCAATGGAGAGATGTAAATTCATCCATAAGGAGAGAGAGAAGAGGAGATAGGTGCTCAGTGTATCCTAAAACATCCCCCAGCAGCCTATAAGCCTATAGCAGCATATCTAGGGGCTGGACCAGGGAAGCTGGTTCCATATAAGAGGAGCTTGATAACGGAAGGTTTAAAATGTCTCTGCACAGCCGGTATGGCTTGGTCCTCAACACAGCCCAACTTCTAGTTGGCTCTTGTAGGTGGCACCTCTATTGTTTCACCAGTCTCCTTGACTGATGCTCAAACATTTAGCGATTCTGGTGCTCAAGCTGCACCATCCTTCTAACATATTCACCCCTGTGCATCATCCATTATCTTGCTGGGTCAAATGATGCTACAACAATCAGAACACTTTAAAAAAAAGAGCTCTGCTTGTCTCTGATCAGCATTGCTATATAGACTCAATCATTTCTGGTGCTTTGCCTGCCCTCTGTTTTGGAGACATCATCTCAGCAGAAACCTTTGGGTCAAAACAGTTGCTTGTAAAACTACGCTGCACAGTGCTAGTGATTTTAACGTTGTAACGTCCATTTTTATCAAGGCACTTTCCATGCTATTGGCCGTTTTCCTGCTTTTTCCTCATTATCTGCTACTCCTATTATTAGCCCTACCCCCTTTGTACAACTGACCCGGCAAAATTGCAGAGCTGAGCAGTTTAACATTAGCAAATCTCTGACTTATTACTACTCTTCACACATCTAATAATAATAATTTTTATTCATATATTTTAAGAAATGTATTGGATTCAGCCTACCTAAACATAAGAAGTTCTCTTCCCAAATTGGACTTTGAATTGTACTGTGTTATTTAATGAAGCTACACCTTGTGTTTTTATCATAACAGAAACATGGCTCAATGCCAGTGTTCAAATGAACCACTTAGCTAGAAATATTAATTTAGGTGGGCCTGTGGGATATAATGAGGGCAAGAAACAACGTGAGTTAGGGTGGTCAGGGGCCATTTACCCCACAGAGAAAAAAATTGGCAGCAAAAGACCAAATTCCATCATAAACACTGGCTTAATTATTTTATATTTTAATAAGTCTGCCTACTGGATTGTAAACATGTAGTGAATTATTGCAAAAGAGAATACTGTCTGTAAATAACTATTTATATTTCAAACTATTTCAAAGGCTAGTGGTTGTAAAATGTATACACAGAGCAAATTGCAACTTGATAATCCAAACTATTTTATTATAATCAGAATTTAATATATTAAAGTAGCCAGCTGGAATTAAATGGAAGTAAATCTAGGCACACCCGAGAATACACGGCGGGTTCAATTGAAGACTCAAGTGTTGCCGGACATAACTCATTTAGAGGAAAAGCAAAGGACATGTATTGATTTATGTAAAGAGTTGTTTCACTGGCCAATTACTTAACTCTTCAACATTGACTATGTTGTTCGGAATGTATAAAAGGAAAGCTGCGAGAGCCCGTGTCACAAGAACTGACAGGCAGAATTTTAGACGGCAGACAAATTGTCTCAAAATCTTCCTAGGGAGTAATAAATATTATTATTATCTTTTGTTTGTCACAATTTTTAAATTCAGATTCTGTCCTTCAGTTCAGTAAAAAATATTTGGGAATAAAATCAGTCCTTCACACTGCTCTCATCAGTAATAAATTGTTATTACCAAAAGATATAGTTGAATATTTTAACAAACCTTTCATCCCATCACATGAAGTATTTGATAGTTTACCTCCATTTCAAAACCAAACACCTATTCAACATCCCCACTGGAGTTTATTTGGACTGACACAAATTCACAATGAAGGATGAAACTGCCACTTTTCAAGCCAAGGGGAGTTGAAAGTATTCTATACAAAAAGATGTTGGTTGGAGTTTTCCTTTTTGAGTGTTTTCTTTCTTCAATCTGTCATAGCTATAATCCAACACCATGGTCCAACAGGAAATAAACAGACTTGACAGTTCTTATCTCAGTTATGTGCTAGAGAATGTGTATCAAATCTCTCTCTTGCTCTTATATATAATCGCCTGGGGGTGAAGTTACTGGTACAGTAGTTTCAGCAGCAGAGACAGCAACAGTATAGATGGCAACAACCGGCCACTTGAGTCACAGCACCCAGGGACAAGACATTTCTACTGGAGGAGTTACAGCTCCAGACAGTGACTATTCTCTTCTTGGCTCCCAAAACCATCTCTGTTTTTTTCCCTTTCACAGACACTTATTAGATCATTTTTAAAAGTTGTATTTGTTACAAGGGGTGACTGGCTCAGTGGTAGATCCCCAGCTCCACACGTCCATGTGGATGTGTCCTTGGGCAAGAAACTTCACCCTGATTTGCCCCCGCAGGTCGTTCCTGCAATGTGTGAATGTTGTATGAATGATTAGATAGTCCTGATGGGCATGTTCACCGCTGTCTTCAGGGTGTGAATGGGTGAATGATGACATGTAGTGTTAAAGTGCTTTCAGAAGGTCGGAAGAATAGAAAAACATTTACAAAAGAACAACTATATCTGTATTTGAAAAATTAATTTAATGTCTTTTTTAATGTCTTTTCTTCTCTCTCTGTATTGGCAAAGCATTTTTTGTATATGCTGATGGTGGTGCTGTTGCCATATGTAATAATAAGTAATTGTAAAGCACTGCAGCTTATTCGGAAAAAACATCCCTTCAGGGTTTGATTAAGTCAAAAGTAAATTTCATCCTGTCCCTGTGGAAAACTGTTCTAATGGTTCGGTCAAAAGATATATGTTTTTATTGGTCACCACATCACTGTGTCCTCTAAAAGAAACAGTGAAATGATAATCCCTGCGGCATTACCACTATTCAATGTGTTCTGCTTGAATCTCATTATATTAATGCATATCTGCAAGTACAGAAATGGTAACAGGCCTTCAACGCCAGCATCTGTGATGATTGTATCACTGGGGATCTCACAGTGGACCCAGTAGGGCTAAGCAGAGCAGTGTTCTCTCTTCATGAGTGCAATGTGCTTATGCTAATGGTCCATGGATCTAAATGACCTTCAACAGCCAAGAGCAAACTATGCCATCTTTGAATTCTAAAAAGGCATCTGGGGATCATGTCAAATGACCTAAATCATTTTTTCACTGGCGGGAACCGTGGATATTATGCCAGTGTGCTTTTTAAAGCTGTAAGAGGCCAATTAATGTGCTTATATCTCCATAATCTTTTGTAATGCAGAAAACACGCTGGAGAAAGAGGTGCATTAGCACTTCACGGTGGTATAAGCTGGAGGTTTGAAATGGAAATTAACAAGGTTTAGGATCAACCCGGGTCAAAAAAATTATTCCAGACGGGAGATAGAGAGAAGGACAACGTACTAATGATTGTAAATAGTAAATGAGCTGCATGTGAGTGTTGCTCGTTAGTGAAGAATCAACAATGAAGGATCAAGAGTAGCAGAGGATGACGGTACAGACCGTGGAGATGTGGGTCCAGGTAGAGGCGTCGTCACTGCTCATGCTGATGCTGACATTGCAGTGGTGGATCTGTGATGCACTGAGGCCTGAGGCTCTACATTCATATTTGTCCTGCTCCCTTTTTAGACTTGCCAGCATTCGAAGCTCGTGATCATCATCGCCGTGCATCCGCAGACGGCTAAGCATGTGTAGGTTGTAATCGCTGGAGTCAACAGGCTTCAGAGTGTTGTTGTCTTCTGCCTTTAAAACGATTACCTGTGGGAACAATTATTTTTTTTTATGCAATGACAATGCACTTAGTCACAGTCACACATACACACTAGAGGGTAAACCAGGAGTGGATTTTCACTACTGTCCCATCTTACTCCCACAGAAAAACTCCTGTCCTGTCCCAATCCCACAACAGAGTAAACTATATATTCCTTTCTCGTCCCAATACCAGAGAAATTACTCCTGCCCCCAGCCTGTCATTCATATTAGAACAGCATATTTCCATATAAAAACTGACCTATTGTTATTATGATTCTCGTTGGTACAAAGTCAAGTAAATCTCAAAACAGCAGACAGAAGTCCTCGACAGAGCTCAAGGCAAGGCTGGGTAGTCTTTGTTTAGACCCTGTGAGGAAATGTCTTACACAGTGGATCTACTGGTTTAGGAGAGGGCTATGCTAACCTGATTTGTGCAAGGATGCCTGGTGTTGCCCTGGTATTGAATCAATGGCAGTCAATAAACCAGGGATGCAGGGAGGGAAACAAACTTGGTGTCATTTTTCTCTGACAACCTTTCAGTCAAAGCCCTCACTGCATGCTGCCTGCTGGAGTTGGCACAAATCAGCAGTCAAGAGCTGCTGTGATGAAGGATGCTGGGACATGTCTCAGCAGTGAGTTACATAAATGCAGAACTCAACAGCCAAGTGACAGATCTCCCTTCAGGCCTTGTGATCTCTCCAGTTGACTATCCTGTGATCCTGGATCTTTTCAACTGGAGCGGCGGCCAACCTCAATTTGTAACAGACTGTATAGTCTGATCCTTCTGAGCACGGCATTACTAACTTTTTTTTTTACAAGTCTTCCTAGACCGTGTCTCTCTGTCACAAAATAAATATATAGAGCCATAGCACTCTGAATGAGGGCTGTTGTAGATACAAGCAGTACCTTGTGCTGTGTGGAGTCATCCAATTTGACTTCTTGCAGGAGTCTCCTTGAAAGCGATACACTGCTGTTCTCATCCACAACCTGGTTCACCACCTCTGATCCACGCGTGCCACACTTGACTTCCTGTCTGCTTGGTGAGAGGCAGCGTGTGGGGGCGATCCCAGCTGGTTCAGCTCTCGCACTGGATGGAGACAGCATACCGGTGGTAGCTGGATTGAGCTCTTTTGGTGTTATTTGATCAATGTTGTGAGATTCAGGATGGACTTCACGTTGCACATCTAGAGTTAGACTGGGAGATCTGGGAGTGACAGGGTTGAACGTGTTGTAGCTCTTATCCTGAAAGATATACAGGGAAAATGTATTAATTGTAAATTATTTCAATCACTGTAAAATGGAGGATTAGTCATGGCCGAAGAGTAAATGGTAGACTGTTTCTTATGTCACCTGAATAACTTTAATGTTATGCCCTTTAGATGTAACTGTGCTTAATGAAATTTGATAATGAAATGGCAAACAGTCATTGGGATTGAACAGGTGTTGGTGGGTTAGCTTTAAATTAACCTCACATTTAAAAAGGGTAATGGCATTCTCTTTAAGTTTGCTAATCTCCCCCACCTTCAGATCCAAAGTTCCAAACACTCAGAAATATAGTTCACAATGTGTCGCCTAATCAGGTTACATAACACAGACACAGTACGTGGCTCTTTTCAACATTACACGCCAAGAAACCCAGAAAGATACGTGATTCTGAAAAGTTTGTAACTTGCTCATTTACTGAGGACGGCAGCTACAAAAGTAACAATACATTCCAACTGTGACCCAGTTTCATAGCGAATAAACGCCCATGGAAACTTTTCAAAAAAGCCCTGAAACAAAAAAATATTCTCTCACCGAAAATACAGGTTAACACAAATGATTCTTAGAAACCCACAATAAGGTAAGTGTAGTATATACACAACACAGACTAGCGGCACTTGAAAGCTGGACAATATGCCATACTGGAGAAAATGTGATTGTTTTGGACCACACTGAGCATGCAGTATGTGTGGAGTTTCTGTGGACATTTTGATACATTGTCTTTTTACAGTGAAACTGGGTCACAGTTGGAATCCATTTTAACTATTGAATCAAAGCTGACTACAGCTGCCATTGTCCACAAAGTAGAAAGCTACACACTTTTCAGAGCTACCACTAACGACAAGGAGTGAATGTTTCATACTCAAAACCTACATGAGATTGTTCCTTTAATGCCATTATTATGCCCCATCTCAACAGTCAGTCAATCTACAGACAGATTGCCAGCACACCTAGACTATTTAGGTTCATATTATTGACAATGTTTCTTATGAATTGGAATGTTTGAAGCTTCCCTAAGAAGTGCACTCTTTCTTTGTTTCTTCATTTTGCTGTCTCCTTTTGATGCGTTTTCTATCATCTCTGACTTTAGTTTGGGGGTTCAAGACATTGGCACTTTGAGCTCCACACATGTTATTTGTTTTCTCTTTTCTTTCAAAGCGTTATCATTTTCATAAGAGCAAGTGAATAAACAATGAGCGTAATGTATTATTGAAAGGACTTTTATGGGCGTGGCTGTGAGTGTGTGGGTTGGCAGTGTGTTAGTGTGTGTGTGTGTGTGTGTGTGTATAAGTGTATGTGCCAGCCTGTGTTTTGAGGGCATGAAGCGATGCACTGTTTAGCCAGCATTTGAGTAGACTGTTGCTGTACTACTGCATAGCCCATTATTTCAGTTCTTATTGCATTCAAATAACTGAAATTCCAATTCAAATATATAACATTTTAAATTGGTCTATTATATTTCATACATTTCAAAATGGTTCTGCAAGTTCATTGCTTTGTTTTGCCTTTAATATTTCTCTATGTTTAAGAAAAAAAGTTAGCTCCAAAGAATTGCATGAAACTGATGCAACACCTTGAAAGATGATATTGCTCAAAGTTGAGAAATGAGCAACCTGCCATAAATGAATGAAAATCAAAATCAGGATAACTTGTGTCCGATGGCAAACCACAGTCTAATAATTACTATAGTCAGGGTGTCAGAATATGGTGGTTTGAACATAATAAAGCTTCTAGCTGTCATGATCTTGGATTTGACAGTTTGTTTCCTTCTATATTTTGAAGTTCGCTGCCTCATGTGTCCTGTGGTAGTTTGACTTCCTGTCTTTGTGGTTTTCCCTTTTCTGTGTTCCCTTGTGTTTCTTCCACCAATCATCTTTCAGCTGCCCTCATGTCAGCCCACCTGTGTCTTGTTGTCTGATTAGTTTATTGTGTATGTATAGTCCTCTCTTTTATCCGCTGGTTGGTTTGTCTGCTATGTTCCTGTTAATATCCCTTTTGCACATGTCCAAGTTACCCAGTTCTGTTTAGTGTCTTTTTCAGTTACTCATTTTTGGACTCACCTGCTTTGTAACCTTTGTTTTGGATATGTCTTTATTAAAATCACCGTTTATCATTCCTCTGCTCCCTGTGTCTATCTGCGTTTGCGTCCATCCCCTGTTGTCTTTTGTTCCAAACCGTCACACTAACAATGTGATATGCTAAAACTGTTTGACAACCGATGTCGCATGTCTTGCACTTTATACTGTACCTATACTGTATCTATTTTTGTCATGTGGAAGCCTATTCTAAGTAAGTCAACGTTGAACTCAGATAAGTGTTTTGACATTTTGTTTTCTTTCATATATCTTCATAAGATAACTTCTAGCTTTCTTCTAAGACACTTGCTGCTGGCTCTCTGCTCATTTTATATTATTTTGCCGTTATCCTTGTTTTTCTGCTTAAAATCACGGATAAAGGCTCCTGGATATGTATAGATCACTGAAAATTTAATTTATGGAGGACACAGAAAGCTACAACACCAACAAGACCACTAAGAAACAGGAGTGCTGTCAGTCAGGAGAAAAATAGTTCCTACGTAACCCTTTGGCTCCCTCTGAGGATTTCAAAATAATGACAAGAAATAATACAACACACCAGAAACCTTTAAAGGTAGGGTTGGTAATCTTCTTTAAACCCCTTTCCTTTATATATATATATATTTTTTTAATTATCATTACATCCTGACAGTAATCAATGAATCAAATGCTCTGACAGAAAAGATTAAATGTGTGGCCGCGGCAGGACTGTAATAAACCCGTCCAATCGTTTATTTCAGCCCGAGTGGGATGATTGGATGGGCTACCTGCCTACTTACCGGCCAACGTTGCAGACTTGGCAAATTTCTTATTAAATTTGGCAACTTTTGGATCTAGTGTTGCCAGCTACATTCATTGGAAAAGAGTTTAAGCAATGGGCTAGTTTTTTCAGTTGGGCAATTTTTTTAAATCTAGCGTACTCTTTCCCAAGAATACCAATCCGAGCTTTAAGAAGAGCCATTTTAGACCCTGCCGTAAGATAATTTAAAACATGAGCGATGTCGGAATCAAGAGTCTCGACCCCACATGCCAATTACCACCTGTGAGGATTCACTTTATTCAAATGTCTTTTTGTCTTAAACAATTCAAATCTCCTCCACAGAAAGGAACAGAGAAGACACATTGTCTTACTTTATGCATTCTATGTATTCTGTTTCATCTTATTTTGTATCTCTTATAATGTGTTTCTTTGGCACTTTGTCTCAATGCTTTTAATGTTCCATGTAAAGTGCTTTCTCTCCCCTCCTGGAGTTCACTGACCAAATGAAAGAACCGGCCACAGCTGGAACCAAACTTCCCTCTCGTCCCTTCCCTCGTACTTCATTTTCTCTCCCCTAAAGCCTCTCAGCGTCACCCACCACCACTTGCGTTAAGCCCCTGGCCAGCTTTGACAAATTAGATATAATCTGTTTTTTAGTCTTTTAACTGAAACTGTGTTAGATTATAATGGCAGTACAGTAGTTCTCATTGAGTCAGCGCCACCAAACTTTGATGAATATTTCTCAACCTGACATGTTGGCGTTGCTACGATATTTTAAAGATTAATTTCAGTGCAAGCCGATATCATGTGGTGATTTAGTCTCCTTTGAATATCTTTGCACTGCGTTGAAAGGTACACCTGAAACCCTACCGGTAAAAATGTACAGACCAAGTTTTGCTGGATGAATCGATATTAACATTCACCTCGAAAATCCCAGAGACCAAACTCTAGAAATCTCTAGAAACGTTTGATCTGTTGCAGCATGTGAAAGGGTCAACACACACAAGGGAGGGGCACACACGGCTTTCGCTTATTCACACAGGTGTTGATATTTCTAACAGGACAAGAATATCAATAATAAGTTAAGAAATCCCTCAACATGAATAGCCCCCAACTTCCTATTACTCAATAGGTGTAATGCACTTTTGTAAGTAATAAAAAACTGAAAATGTCAGACTGAACATGAATTATACCATGTCAAACCGTGGAACCAGAACCACTACTGCAATCTCCCAGAAACAACGTGACTAGTTCAGTAATTCATCCACCAGCTGTTTTGACATCTTGCCAACAACATTTTTTTTCAGCTGCGTGGACATTTTTGGTTGCTTCTTAGAAAAGACAATCTTGGTTATGATCTTTTACTATGAAACCGAACCAAATTACAGAACCATATCTAATTATCACAAATATCTAGAAAGTTGTTGACATTGAACGTAACCATTTAAAAAATATAAAATGCCTTTTGGACAGATTTCAGTCTGGCATTGAACCACATCACAGTGCTGAGACTGTACTCATAAAGGTGTTGAATTACATATGTATGAATAGTGATTTAGGTAAAACATCAGTTTTTATGCTTCTTGATCTTAGAAAAGCCCTTGATAGTGTTACTGTTACTGACCATAAAATACTTCTTGTTTATCTTGGTTCAGATCATATTTGGAGGGCATGAACTATGTTAATGCAAGTGATGATAACACATCTGATAATGTGGTTAATATGATCTTTTGTCGTATTTAGAAATGTTTTATTTTCTTTGGATATTGTTGCTTTTCCTTTTGAAAAATGACTCACTGAAAAGTTGGAGGTGGGAAGCAGAAAAACATGAAAGCGGTCTTCTTTCTGCTGGGAGTGTTTCTTCACTGCCCTCATGGTATGATCAATATCAAAACCATCACATGACTCAAAATATTCTCGATGCATCTCAATGTATCACATCATCACTGCAAATGGCCTTTAATTCATCAATTAATACCCAACAAATAGTCAGATTATTCTGAACTCGCTGTTTATTTAGAAAGCGCTTTACAAAACTATAACTCTAACAGTCAATAATGTATAATGTATAATGTTTTCAATAGCAGCATCGGAAGAACCCACAAAAAAACACATAAATCCTTCGAAAGTGCAATACACATATGCTGTCATTTACGAAAAAAGGTCTTCATTTAGCAGCTCTTAGACAGGACACTTCCTGAATGCCTTTGGCATTTTACACTACATGAATGAACCTGGCTGCTCATTTATGACTTTTCCTTTCTCATTCTTCTTCTACTCTAACCGGGTTTAAGTCCCTGCACCCCCCGAACAACACCACTTGTTCAGGCTTTTTTTCTGCCTAACATTGCTGTAGACGAAGCAGCTAATACGTTTTCACACGCAAAGGTGAAAGAGAGATAATGACTCTATAAGCTATGCAATATTAATGGCAAGTGAATTGTACTGGTTCAGACAGCACACACTGCACAAACTATTGTACTAATCAAAGCCCAGGCAGTACTTTTCTATCGTGGCTGGTTTTTGTTCAGAAGTATTTGTATTATTATTTTATACATTATTCTGGTTGTGTTTAAAAAGGCTATGTGATCATTACCCATTTAACAAGGTGACCTGTCTCTCAACATGTGTATGTGTTGTATGATTTCTACCTACCTTGCCAAAAGCACCTAAGTGTATTTCACATTTCTTTTGTATTGGGTAGTAGTACCAGTGCCTCACTGCTGATAATAAGATAATAACAGTGTAAGTAATTGAAAATGGAAGATGAAAAATTGAAACGCTGTGCAGGTTCCTCAGAGGTGGATATAAATCAAAACAAGAAGTAGTAGGGAAAATGTCAACTCTGGGTAGAGCCTTGCATAAGACAAAGAAACTGGAGGTTTAGTACCTACAGTTTACAAAATTCACCATAAAAAGAATCACATTTTTGGCAAACAGAACCTGTTATATACTGTTTTTCCTACCAGGGCACCCTGGCATGAGTGTTTTGTGTTTTAGGGTGGATGTTGTCTTTAACTTGGTGCATAGAATACATTACTTTAATGCAATATAAATTGTATTAAAACTAAACTAATCAGCTGTGCAACAAAATTTGCTTCCCAAGTATGAATTATCAGACTTATTATAATGTTTTAAATAAGTAAAAGCAATTAGCATTTCTTTGAAGATAGTCATCTTTATACTCAATTCAACAGTTTAGTTTCCCTGCTCAGCATAAAGAAAACTAATATTCTTAATTACAAGTCTCAGAGCCATCAATAAATGATCAGATGACAAATAAGCCCACTGAGCTTTTAAGTCAGTTAAAGTATTCTGCATCTCAAGTACACTGCAATTAATCAAACGAAACAGAATCAAATCACAGATATCAGAATTAACTGAATCTATTCTGATGAATTGAGCTTAAATTAGATAACAACAATCTGAATAGAGCCCTACATTTGACAAAAAAATATTTTTTAAATCTGGTGTATGTCTATACTGTTAGTTTATTTAAAGGCAGATGGTCATTAGTGTCAGATCAACACACTGTAAGATGCACTTCAAAAGTGTGCACATTTAAAGTGCAGCGTGCATGTGCCCCTCCCTGACAACACACGTACCTCATCACTTTCACTGCCGATAAAGTCATCCTCAAGCTGGGCCTCGGTCCGCCTCACATTTTTGTTCCGAACCTGATCATCTCCCATCTCCGTCTTCTCCTGGTTACCCTGGCCTTGCCCAGGTTTGGGTGAGTGTGGCTGCGATGAGAATGTGAACACCTCCCCTTGCAGAGTGAGCTGGGGCTCGGGCCCCTCATTACTCTCCCAGCTGCTCCAGACCTGCAGGTCACCAGAAAAAGCTGGACAGATCGAGTAGGAGAGAGACTCTGCTGCTGTGAGAGCAGCTCCTGAACTTTCCTTGGCAGGAGTGCAGGTATACACATCTAAAATTGTAAACAGATTAAAGAACAAAAACAAGACAGGAGTAAATCCTCCATTTGAAGCATATATTGCTAAAAAAAGAGGCTTTGAGGACAAATTGTATAATAGATGAATAAGTCTTTCAGAATACACATGAAGGTCTAAGCCACAAATACCGAGGAGAGAATAATGATAGGAATCTAATTACAGTGAGCAATAACTCCATGTTTTCATCACTTGACTAACTAATATCCTTCTAATTTCATTTGATTTTATGCACATACAAATTCATATTAGCAATATGTAAAATTGTAATGAATTTCATTGCTTGCCAAAAAAAGGAACATTCATTTCTCCCACACTGACATTTTTGTAGGTTTTGTTGATAGCCCAGCTATGCTAATACCTACGGACAATATAACAATATAACAATATAAACAGCATAATCTGTTGTGAGAACAGCAGTTTACTGCAAAGTCGTCACACGTGAAATTACTGCTCTGTCCAGCATCCTTAAAACTCCAGCTGACATATTTTCCAAGCAAATATCGCTTTCATTCTGCATTAATCTTTTGGTTTTCAACTTTTGTAAAGATGGAAGAGAACATTTTACAGCAGTGTTACAATATCGTACAATATGTCCCCGAATATATGGGTACATTATTTTGAAACCTTAATTGAAAGAAGCAATCATTCATATGTGCGTGCAGGATACACTGGATCCTTAAACTCCTCGATAGGCCTGAGATCAAAGAAAGAGCACCTCTATCTGAATAAGTGAGCGGATCTGAACCTCTCAACAGGATAATGACTTTCTCTAATTGCCCACTGTGTGGCAAACCCTGGGCTCAGGACATGTCCCTCTGACTTGTATTTAATGTGCCACATTACCATTAATGAACTAACTATTTTCTGTCTGTGGGTACGGCTGCAGCAAAGAAGCTTATTATTGCTGTGGAGAAACGTTGATAAATGAGCTCTAGGAGCACACGCACTCATTTTGTGAAGACAATTTTTCTCAAGTATGTATACACTTGTTAAGTATATTGTTCTCTTTTGTTCCATCCCTCACTGTCTTTTTACACCTTTCTAACCGCCACTCCGTATGAAAGTGCACACGTCGTCCTGCTGCTGCTGCTTCCTGCTGTCATGCTCGCCGTCTATTCAGGCCGAAGTTAGCCTCACCTGCTGTTAGGTGATCTGTCTTTTCTGTTCGGGTCAGAGGTTCTTGCTTGCTCTCTTGCCAACTGGGTGGAGCAGTGTACTTCTCCCTAGTTTTACTTCTCTTTCTTTGGCCACCAGGTACAGCGTCGGGAGTTGCTTTTAAGCAGAATTAAACTCCTTACCATAGGCACGTTCACCAAACCATATTCTGCATTCCAACATAGACAGAGAATATGAGATGCTCTTCTATATTTTACCTGACGATACTAGCCTCTCTCTTCCAGCACTGTAGACTCGTAGCTTCTTATATCCCTGCTTGTCAAACACTCTGTCTCTTGGGGGATGGGGCTGTATAGTGCCAAGTGTCCCTGCATGCAGTACTTTCAACATTAGAAAAGCTTTATAACACAAAACAGTCAAACAACAATGTTATTATAGTTTGCCAGAAGCATATATGTTAACTGATTATGCACTGTGACAATCTCTATTAATGAAGGCATTTCAGTAACTGAGCTTCTTACATTTATTCAGTGCAGGGAGAATACATGATGTTCAGCTGAATTAAGGAATTATAATTATCGGTTTTTGCATTCAGTCATGCTCAAAGGATGTTGTATTACCAACTATAACATCTGTTATTAGGTGCTTGGGAGAACATGCTTTGACAAAGATGGGCACTTTTTTTGTTAGTTCATTTGTAATGCTTTTACTGATGTACAAGAATAAAAAAAGTGATGTATTTTCTGAACTTGCCAGACGGTTTTATTGTTTTTCTTCACCTAATTAGTCATTATATCTACATTACTAATGTTTATTTGACACAAATTGTATTGTGTAAATATATTGTAAAAGAAATCAAGTCGACCCTACAGTATCGTTGTGTTATGGGTATCGAGGTATTGGCTAAAAGATAACGTAATATTTTATTTTTCTCCATGACGCCCAGCTCTACACTACATTTTATTTACAATTTACTTATAAAATTAATCATTCAACGATGTTTTTAGTGCGTACCAACAAGAATACGATGAAACAACATCACAAACCCAACGCTATTATTGATTTGCTTTGTCGGCAATTGAGAAAAAGGTTAAAAAAAACATTATGAGAAAGAGACATTATGAACTAATGATGTTTTGGTAGTGCTGATATAAGTATTTACTTAATAATCGATAATGATTGCTGAGAACTTAAAATGTGCAAAGATGTGAGCATAAAAACTAGGCGTTGCTCTTTCCAAATAACGTTTTATAGCTACAGGATTCAACTGTAATTCTCTATAGATTTTCCATAAATTTATCAGCAATATTTATGTATTGAGTTCAGTCTCTTTTTTAATTCATTTTCAGTCACTAAGTATATATACTGGTTCCCCAACTCACTCTCTTTGCAAAATTGTTTTACGAGCATGATATATGCCGCCCTGTCATCTCCCTTATTGGCTCTGTGTGCCTTTGCTGATTGCTTACCTATTATTAACCGTGCTTTTGAACAAAAAACAAGTAATCATCTGCCTTTTAAGATAACTGCTCTATATCTGCATCCTGCTTCTTCGTCCGCATTACAACTTAGTCTATAAATGTAACAATTTATTTGGTTCTTTCTTCTTTTTCATTATCTGCTTTGGAAGAGGAAGTGAATCAACTGAATGTTCTACAGATGTTAAAATGAAAATGGCAGGTGTTGGTTTTAACATGCAATCAGAGAAGGAACCGGTCATGTATGGGCTTCATGAAGAAACGTTCAGACTCACAAAGAAGACTGCTCTGGTTGCTAATGTGGGTCATAAATACACACGTTTGGAAAACAAGATCCAAAGTAGTGACAGAGTTTTTATTGCTCTGTATTCAACACTCCTATAATGGCCACCACCCTTACCCCTTAAATATCTTGTGAGTCTGTGTGTGAGTGTCAGGATACAGATGTGCTTGTTAAAAAGATACAAAGCTCAGTTTGAATTACATTTACTTATTTTTTTAATTTGTAGTGTGAAATTGTATTGTTCAATTTAATATATTCTATAAGTACTGTACATATTAAATATGAATAATACAAATTAAAAATAAGAGACGATGATGACAGTGACAGTGCACAAAAATATGTTTACTGTGTGGCATGAGAGTCTTAAACAAGAAAAAAAAAAAAAGGAGCAGCTTCCATATTTGTCCAGGAAACCAAAGAATGGTTGCCATGGCAAGTACATGCACCCCAAATAATCCACAGCCCAGATATGTGCGTTCCCCTCCTATTTCCTTTTTAATAGCCAGCTTTGGTTCAATTTTCTGAAACAGCCTTTCATCATTGAGTTCAAAGTCCTCCTCCTCATGCTCGCCATGTAAGTAGCGACACAAACCAATACAGAATTAAAACAGTGGTGAAATGTGATTTGATGATAAAATAATAGACGACGGCATGTATAGGTGTAGCATGCAGACTAGATGAAACAGTACTATGAAGACTTATTCAAATCTACCCTCAATAAGAATGGGGGAAGGTTCTCCGTGTGATAAATTCTCCCTCAGCTTGGCAAGGCTCTCACTTTCTGCAGTAACTCTTTGGTCCATTCTTCTGGATGGGGATCCCTGTGAGGTGCAGCACAAGGAGAAGAAAAACAAGTTCAAAGACAACATGTTCTATTTTGTACTTTGGTAATGCAAGACATATCGGGCTGTATGTTAGTGTGAGACACATTTGAGAAAAAGAGTACATTTTTATCCATTCCGTCTGAGGCTGCACTGCTTTTTCTTCCAGTTTGAGGGGGTGGCCCTGAAAGTGTGGAGCCTGAGGCTTTGTGTAAAACCCCCTGGGGCCTGGATCGTCGATAACCAGTTGATATCGCCGTGGTCGAGTGATCAGGAACTGCAAAGAATATTCCATTATTGATATTTGTTGTTCTAAGTCATTTTTCTTACATCTTACAACACTCATACATATTCTAATTAAACAACTAGAGACTAAAGGCACCAACTCCACTCACTTGGACCTACGCTACCTAGTAAGGTTTTAGGACAATTATTTAATCTGTTGTCAGTCAAGTACATTATAAAGTAGCCACGGCAACTTCCCAAGGATATGCTTTACATTTACAAATGTGCAGCATAGCTCATCTAGATGAAAACCAGTTCAATGTGAAGGACTCAGAGCACCATTTTGAAGATCAGTAAGAAGCCGCCTCCGCACTAGCTACAAAGCCCTTTCAAAAACCTTTTTGCTGTGAATGGAAAACTTTAACAACTTGTCTTTCATAGTTTGAATTAGAGCCTACTGATTACAACACACAGTTTACAGTTGAGGTTTAATGGCTGTGTATGAATTAGACTGCTGAACTGATTGAGTTGGTGTATTTCTTCCGGTCCATATCTTCATGTACAAACATTGTGCTGTGGAGGGAGTCATGAAAGGGACACAACCTGACCCTGCTGTATCTTTGCCAGGGCTCATTAAGACCACGTCAGCTGACAAAAAAAACACACTTTCTGTTTCATCCTGATCATCAGAGCTGAGAGCAGACGCTTTCATGCCACAACACACATAGGCTCGTCAAGATGATAAAGACCGAGCCCAGTTGGACATACTGAGAATGAAGAATGAGAAGCAGTTCGAAGCAGATTCGACACTCAGAAAATGACCCAGGTTTAGGAGTGAGTAAGGTTCAGTGTACTTTACGCCTACAGAAGCCCATAAAATAATGTGGTAACAATAAGGAATAAAATGATATCTATGATGGTTGATATTTTGAGCGGTGATTTTGATCCATAAAAATTTATTTTAATTATTTGAATAATAATTGACCTTGAAACAGAATGTATTTGGTGTATAAGACAATCACGGTTTGTTTGTTTGTTGCTGCATTGTAATAACTGCTGTAGCTTACCGTTAACCGTTTCTGACAGATTGGGTACTAAACCAACAATATTCACCGAGCAGTTTGGTCACAGCTAAATTGGATGCCGACTTTAATAGCAATCGTTTTAATTATGATTAAGAATGTTATGCTAATAATGCAGATGCTAATTATGAAAAGCTATTCCTTCTGTGTGGTTACAGCTCCCTTCTATGGGCATTGCCGGTTGATTCAACATGACTTAGACAGCTGTCAGAACAAATAAATAAGCGCTGATAAAAAGGCCATAGAGGCGGCGGAGCTGAATTACTGGTGCATGTCTTTTTATATGAGGAGATAATTGCAGCTCTCTGAGTACAGGTGAGGTGCAAATGAACACAAAAACGAGGACCACAGGAATTCCATACAGGGAAAATAAATCGATTATCATCACAATCTCTTTGTGGAAAACAATTTTCCCTATGTCCAACAATTCCAGCACCATGATGCTTCTCTATGATTAGTAACCATTTCACTGGTAGATTTTGGGCAGAAAAAACTAAATGTAGTGCAGTAAAAAGTACAATATTTGCCTCCAAAATGTAGTGGAGTAGCATAAAATGGAAATACTCAAGTACCAATACCTCAGTATAAGTATAGTGTTTGAGTAAATGTACTTAGATACTCCCTCCAACACCGTTAATCAATAAATTCACAATTCCTTGATTTGCTCTTACTCACCACAGTCAGAGCTCAATAGTCCAGGCCTCATGTCAGCTTTCTGCAAATGATCCATGTTCAACACCTGAGTGACGTGATTTACATCTGGTGGGAAGCGGCAACTGCGAGGTATCAAGTCCATAATACCAGCACCACTAAGAAACATATCTAGATAAAAAGAGAAACATCTCATATTTAGCCTACAGAAGAAAACAAAAGACATCATCATGACATATCAACACCCAACAATGGTAACACTTTGATCAACAGAAAAATACAAACGACAAGCTGTCTTGTAGTGTAAATGTGCGCTGACTAGCCAGCCAGGTGCAGCAATAGGCTCTGCTGAGCAATTTCAAGGGTTAAACAAAAACTACGACAGAAACGGGTTCTCTCTCCACACACATGCACACAGAACTACTTTACTCAAACTGAAGACCACTGACTTACATTACTTCAGTGCTCCGCTGTTGTTTCTTTTAAGTAACCACTTATGGAGGGGACTTTAAGTTAAGCTGATAAAACTTTGTTTTGACGTTAATGATTACCATCATTTGACATTCCTGTAGGCTCTGTTTTCATGGTGAAGATTCTGCGGACTTTACAAGTGGCAAACAATGTGATGCCATCCAGTGTCAAAAAGCCCTTGAACAGTTCCCCGGTGAATGATTCAAGGTCGATGCACAAAGTAGACCACTGAGACAACAGAAACAAAATGATTGTGTAGTTACAGTAAAAGGATCTCTGAGAGATGCAGTTCAACACCTTTATGCATATAGCAGAAGGTAAATCTAAAAGTACTAAAAGAATATGTCATGGATGTTGGATACTCACAATACTGCGTTTCAATCCAACAAAAGGTATCCTTGCATGCAAAAGTGTGGCAGACAACTCTTTATGCACTGTTGACAAGTGAAGTCTTCTTTTCCGGTGCTCTACATCAGTTATCCTGCAAATAACAGACAACAGAACATAAATTATCACCAGCATCAATTGTGTCATTAAGAAGTTCTTCCTTGGTGGGATAAAAACTGTGAAAAACAATAAAACATAGTTACAAAAAAAAAGAAGTTCTGAGCAGACACTGTATTATTCTGTGAGATAAGCTCTTAAAAGGTGCTTTAACCTTAATGTAGTGTTGTGAAATCAGCTGTCATGACACTATAAAGGAAGAACAGCGACACCAGCAATATTACTCAAGATTATTAAAGTGTAGTGTGTGAGTAAAAAGCTAGATAGGTAACTTTATAGTGAGAAATTATTTCAACATGGCTTCTGATATGGCTCTCATGACACAACACAATCTAAACAGCAGCATACTGTCTAACACAGTCTGAGTCTGTAATAAATTGAATTCTACCATGACATGAATACATTGAGCACAATAATAGACTACATAAAAAGAGTGTGATTCTTCTTTCTATCAATAAACATCCACACATTATAGGCTACAATGTTATACACAATTAGTTATTCCTTTGAATATGACCTTGTAGAATTTATTGAGGCTGGTAGTTCATCAAGTAGTTTACAGTTTAGCAGTTCATAAATGATTATTACAGGGGAAATAACAGTCATTGCTAATATAATACATTTTCCAGGTGGCTCAAGTGTCTTGTCATATTTTCTGTGGTCTGGGGGAAATCCACTGATTCAATTCATTTTGTTTTATTTCAGTGTAAATTATAATATCAACTATTCTGTTAATATTAGTTTTAACTTGCTCCATTTAATGATAACTGTGGTTACCATATTCAGCCACACTAACAGTAATACAAGTCATTTATTAACAACAGAAATAAAGATTAATTCAGATATACCACAATGCACGCGATAAAAACTAATTTAAACAATATTAAGCTTGCTGTACTTACATAAGCTCAATAGAAAAATCCTTGCACTGGGGAATATTCACTTGAAGGACCAAGAAACGTTGAAGAAGTCCAACTAAGAAAAAAACAGGAAAAGATTTGAATTACTAATAATAAGTAACCATAACAAATTATAATTTTGAAATTGGTGTTGGTTGTGACTTACGAGACATTTTCCCATTCTCTGGCATTTGCATCTTGACTGTCTGGCTGCTACCCTCCAAACAGTAAACAAAGCCTTTCACTTCTTTATTGTATTCCTAAGGGAAGAAATAACATAAGAGCCGTTTCTAAGTCCAAGGATCTGCTTTATTATGATGAGCAGTATTGTGTATGCATACCTTTAGTCATTGAGAGCAGACTGTACATGTTTTTATGTGAGCAAAATAAAATATGTATGGTTTGTGCCAAGAACAGCTCTATTATGACATAGAAAGAAAAGGTGATGGGAAAGTGTATATACGTATATTTGTAGTCATTTTGCTTTTACAGTTGTACAGTTTGTATTTCCCTTATTTTCACAGTTTACGACAGATCTCTCTTACAAAAGTTTGGCTGTGCCAGCATCCCGACTTTTGTAAGTGGCCTACATCTGATTGACGTCTGTAAAGGATGACATCCATGGGAACTTGCACAACACATCATTCAGACTCTGTTAACTCTATGATCAATCAGCCAATTGGACTGCATTAGATTGCATTTGTTATTGTGTATCCAGGCCCTGTGTGCAAGCTTGAGATAGAGGGCATGCAACTAGGCTAGTTGAATTGACTAACTTATGTGCAATAGTGAGCACATATACGGCTCAGGTAAACTGGCAGCTCTGAAAACTCACCTTATGTATGGCTGACGGGCCTCCGCAAAGTTTCCATTTGGCTACAGGGTCCTTTCCTTGTCCACTGAATATTTCCACCACAGCTCCACCCTGCGAGAAACACGATTAGCGGCACTGGCCTGCAGCTGATGTGATGCTACGTCAAGCTAACGCGCATAGCAAACACGACAACACGCTGTCTGCGGATACCTCAGGAACAGATTCAGACTCGGTGGGCGTCAAACAAACTCACCTGATAATTACTCCTGAACATTATCCGTAACTTACGTCAACAGTCGAAAAAAATATCTAATTTAATCACTTCTTTTCTATCTGTTTCATTAACAACCCCAACGCGTTGGATGCGTTATACCCGGAGTTATGGGACACCCGCTTTGCTAACCCCGGACGTGTTTCCATGGTTACCTGACGCTACTGAAGCTGATTCTAATCTAAAGGCTCAGGTTGTTCCGCTCAGCTGTTGGGCATCGGGACCCGGTCGGTTCAGGAAAGGGAAAACACATCGACGTGGAAATATGGCATATCAAATATATTGGCTGCGTACCCACATTAACCGATGAATGAAGACAACGTCGCACTTATTTGTATGAAGTGTTATGTTTATATCGTTTCGGTGTTTACGTATTTGGATTCGATATTCATATGAATCAATACTGGCAAAAAAGAACTACGGAATTTAAACTTGATCAGCTTGACCTTATCAAATTGTATTTCATCATGCTTACTTTCACCGAATTTAGGTTATTTAATTCCAGCTCTTTTCCACAATCTGTTTTTTAATTCACAGTCAAAATATTTCCATTAGACATTTTCTTTCACACAGGGCAATAGTCTTGTGTAGAATGGCTTTCATTTTTTAAATGCTGATAGCAAGTGTTTGTTCTCTTAACTCTACACTCTCATCACCGGACTTCAAGAGAAAAACAAGATTCTCATACCAGATAATCCCTATGGGGTTCATAGCGTGTGATATGGGTTGTTTTAATAAAGATGTTTCTAGAACAGTAAAAAATAGAACCGTATTCAAATTGTATCTTCTCTTGAAATGCAAAAAACATTATTGTGTCATTGTCGCTTGCTTTGTTTACCCTGGCAGCAGGGCTATTATGAGATCAAAAAGATGTCTTTTTAATTAGCTACAGAGGGAGACCACGTCCTTAAATACAACGGTATGGCTTACCACTTATTAACATTTCCTGCATGTATCTGACTTCAAACACATGGTGGTCTCAGTTATTTATGGGTACAGAACAAAAGACACCACACAAACATGAATCTGTCCCGTCACACCGTTGAATGCTTTGAGTTTTATTGTTCTTGAACAAGCGCCACGACAACGTTTAATATCACTGTCCCTATTTGCATTTTCGTGGATCTTTTTGTATTCAGGCTCACTGTAGTGATTCTAAAAAAGCTCTTCTGTTGTTGTAGCAAAAACTAAGGATTTATGTTCCTGAAAACATTTGCAGAATGAATGATGAGAATGCATCATAGAACAAAAGGAACAGGGTGCCATGTGTTCCATACTGAGACCATCCTGGCTCCACCTTTGCTAGTTGTGTCATTCAATCGATCTTTAGGACACGTACAGAACTGTTGTGTGACTAAAAGAAACATGTTACACAATGGGAATATGTAACAGGGAGAGGTAATGGATTTTCTATATGATATCACGTCCAAATGGGGTCAACTCTGCGGAGTATAATTCATCTGAGATTGTTTTTCCTTCATCTAACGCGTAGTTTGGGCTGCCTCTCCTTACACTAGTTTCATATTCAGAGTATTGTAAATGCGGGTGCTTTTTCTTGCTTCCTGAAAGTCCTCTAGTTTCATCCTTTCCTCAAGTTGATAAGTGGAATCGTACTTCTCTACATACTCGAATAAACCTCCGTCTGTAAGATTATGATTCACTTCACTTTACCATGAGTCATTCACTGTAATAAAGAGCAATTAGGTAAACTTTAGCTGCATCTCTGCTGAACTAATAATCACTGCAGAGTTTCCTCTCTGTTTTACTGCTTTATCATGACACTCAAGGCAGAATTGCGTAATATAGAAACAGCGTCAATGGACCATGGCACGGGGAAAGTTTCATAATTAACTTTTTTTCTTGGCTAGACACTGATTGGGACAGACAGCATCATTAAAATAAAGCCTGGCATGCAGTGAACACTGACGAAGCCAGTATGGAGAAATCAGTTAATAAATCAGTGCCTGTTAGCATACATAATTATGACTAATTATTTACTCATTATTTTGAAAATAATCTATTCATTTGCATCAGTCAAAACACATCAATTAGTGTAGACAATGTTAGTGTTGATATACTGTAGAGTGACAGTAACCAAAGCTGGTTTTGTCATTGATGTTGACCACCTTCACGTTACTGATATTCCCAATACACATTTTAAGATAAAGCTTTGAATGGAATTAAGGGTTTCAGATTTAAAATCACCATTACTATGAACAATAATTATATTTATACAGCATTTGAGTCCAGCTTTCCACAAAGGAGCTTGTTTTGGGGCAATAGGGAAGCAGGGAGTTTAGAGATTAGCTAATGCATCTCAGAGTATATTGTACACACAACAACAAAATAAACCTATTTGTATTGATCCAGTCAGTGTTTCTCTTTGTAATGCTCATCATCACTGAAGCATAAGCTGAATTCTTTCAAAGTAAAACATGTAATCAATACAAGACATTACAGAAAATGGTTTCCCAGAGGGCCAAAGATAGTGTGTTTATAATATAAATATATAATGTTCCACGTACATAAAACATTTGTTGTTAGGTGCATTGTCTACTTTTCAAAGCAAAGACATTTTCAAAGCTAAGATAAGAGAAATACTAATCCAAAAGACCTAGTGGAAAATAAGCTTCATCTGTTTTCTTTAGCAGCTTTGTTTTTTGTTTTTTTTGTACTGATTTGAGTGATCATTTATTAAAGTGAAGAGGCTTTGTTTTCATCATTGCTGTAATTGGGGACATATTAGGTTCAAGCAGCAGTTTTGAATTCCTTATGGTTCATTTCAAATTGTGATGCAGACTGTCTGCATCTAACATGATGTCATGAATTTTGAGCTTGTTATGCTTAATATTTTTGCAATTTTGTATGGTGCCAGAATATAATTAAGGAAAAGATAATTGTGCTTCTCTTGAGTTAGTTAACAGTGCTGGTTGTATTTGGCAGAGACTTATTGAGGTCGACCGGGAGTGACCCATCTTTGAAGCAGTGCTTGTAAATGGGATAAAGACATTGGGAAGTTGAAGTCCTTGTCTAGGAGATTTCTTGTTATCACAAGTTACATTCCTGTTTCACTTTTTTTCATTTGTGACCTACTTTAATCAAATTAAAAACAGCCACTGTTCAAGTCATCTTAACTGTGTCTGGACACAGTGCAACCTTGAATGGGCAACATCTATTAATAGAGCCTTGCCATAAGACTTGTCATAAGTTCACAAAGACAAAACGAATCAAAATGAGAAGTCTGTGATCAGGGTCATTACTCCATATTCTCACTTCCTGATCTTGGTGGTAAATGGGACACCTTGTCAACCACTATAACCTTGTTTTGTACTCCACACGTCTAACCTTAAATAAAAAACTAACTGGGAGAATCAGAAAAGCTTCTCATACCTTGTATCTGCTCATATTCCCAAACAAGGGTTAATTTACTGATTATTTTTAATCTAGCCCTTAATCTCTGACCCACATCCTTAAACCAATCACATGTTAGGGTATTGCCAATACTTGCTCTAATTTAATATTATATTCGGTCTTGGTTCATTTGGTTAAAGGTTGCATCTGTTGCAAAACATTTAACTAGACTTTGAGTACAAACTGTGTCGGTGGGAGTTTGAGTGGAGGGGCTCAGCTTCTGGCCCAATAAATTGTGTCATCTTAAAGGCCTTCTTTATTTTCTGAAGAAATATATAGATTACTCCAGTCTTTGTTGCATTCTCTAAAGGATTGTATTCAGCTAGTCTACAGTGATAACCAGTAGGTCAATGTGAGCATGGCCATCGACCAAATCCAGAACAACACCAATTCCTTTGGACATGTTACATATTCTGATTGATATGATTTGACAATGAGAGCGCATTGGTAATAAAATAGATTAAAAGTATGGCCTGCAAGGTGTTAAATGGCATAATGGTGACCAAGTGGTTAGTACCTCCCGTGACTTTAACGTGTTTGTGTCCTTGCTCGAGCCAGACAAACCTGTAGAACTTAAACATTAATATCCCAAAAACCATATACTGAAGGCCTTTTTCTTCACAGACGACATTCTCAAGTTCACGTGTAAATAATAAAATGGCTGAAGTTCATGTAGCTACGGTTTCATTGTTCTGCTATTCTGCATGTAAGCTCGCTATCACATGTTCAAGGCTACAACCACCAATCATTTTTTTATTAGTAAAATGTATTTTAAAGAATTGTAAAATTGTAGAAACTAGTTGAAATATCGCTAGTATTTATTGTCGATAATTTTTTACAAAACAGCAAATATTTTATATAAAAAAAGAAGCTGTAAATTGCCTTGAATTAGCTCATTCTCTCATTTAAAACACTTTTCCACTACTGAAAATCCGAATGTGTGGTCTTAAACAGAAGAGACAATCCCTCTGTGGAGACCTAATGTGCTGAAATATCCTTTGTAACGAAAACTTCAAAGTGATTTGATTAAAAATTAAAACTCATTTGCCTTAATTTCCCAATGTAACACAATGGAATAATATATCAATGTGCAGGCTTCAAATCACAACGCAGTGATTCAATCTAACCTTAAATTCCCTCCAATGGTTTTTATTTTATCTTCTTCCATTTCATTGCCATTTAGAAAAAATATTTACTTCACTCTTTTCAAGGATCACCGTCAAAGAGAACACCTGCACCTGATAGGGAGCTGGAAACTGAGGATGAGCAAGGCCATGTCATTCTGTAAAATTAGCCCGAGGCATACGCCAAAGTCAGTAAAGTATCTGACATGAGGAAGTCTGTTGATTAATTTGTCAAAGTATGCGGTTTCCAAATCATATTTCCTTTCTGCTCTGAAAGAACGGGTCACCTCGATGCTGGGCAATAATTCACATACATGGTTACAGACAGGCGACTGCTTTCCGTATTTAAGGTGCTGAATTTGGATAATCATGTCAGTTGTGAGAGAGGTTTATCGCTCATGCTTCAGGGTAGCAGATGAAGAGAACACGCATTGTAGTGCCTCTAAAGTAGAACTCTTTCCGGGTGTTTCATCTTCAACACAACTGTGCCCTGAGACAAGGCTTTAGAGTAGCAGCGATTGATGAGTGTGTCTGTGAAATGTAGACACTAAGCTGGTGATCTTTGAATTGGCTAGGACCACGAGGCGCATGATGAAAATACATCGCCTTTGTGATCATTGTGAAGATAACTGGAGAGCTCCGCTGCAGGTTACAGTACCTTAGCTGCAAAAAGGAAATGATGAAATATGAACTCTGCCACATTAAGTCACCATGCTCAACTAGCCCCCCTGACTAATATAATGTTTTACCTCGGAGGATGAAAACATTGCAGCATAAGCCACACGGTTACCATGCACGCACAAGACCTACATTTCAGGGGCCAGGCCTACAGTCTGTTGTTATACTATATTTTTGCATCCAATTTGCTTTTTCACAGAAGATGTCCCTTGCCACTTTGACACTCATTCACACAGAATAGGCAGAAGTATTACTTACTTATGATTCTGACTTGAAATGTGACTGTCTTCACTTCTTATAAAGTTCATGCATCCGATGTTGATCAATGCCCGAAGCAAGCAAACTTAAACTATGTTTACTTTTTTACCCTCTCTCTCGGCTCCTTAAACCTCTTGACATGTCAACAGGGTAAAGAGGTGAAAGCAGAACATTTGATAGACGTGGGAAAAAAAATAATTCCAATGAGATTTTTGTGTATCCATATGCAAAGAATTATACATTTTTGTATGTTTGTTTCAATATTCAGTATGTGATTTGTGCATTTGCTAAGGTTTTGTTTTTAATGCTGATGCCTCTCTATGACCTGCATAAGTAAACAAGACAAATATTATAGTTTTTCTTAATGCTTGTCATCAGTGTCACCGGGTCAGATTCTGGCAAATCAGAAGAAATCATGCAGGTTCACCAGAAACCCCCTTCAGCTCAGACTGAGGCCCCTGGCAGTGACCAGCACAACGACCCAGACCTGTCTCAGCTGCCATCGGTCCCCGCTGGGAGCCAACGCCAACATCATGCTGCTTGAGCCTGCTGGAGGGAAGGGAGGCTGGGGAGAACCAGAACCACGACTGCAAGGGGGGCAGACTGTCAGAACTTTGCTGCAGTTAAATGAGAAACCACATTAATCATCACCACTTTCACAGACGCACATAGACTCATGTTTTTTTACGGGGGAGAGGAGATCTGAAGTGGAAAATAGCAGGTCAACAATATATGCCACATATAAGTGGTGTACAACATTTGAAAGCTGGGAACCTGATGATTAATTTAGGAATCGCAAATAAATATTGTAAAAACAAATGTAACCCTTTTTGACCACTCAGAAAAGGAATTTTTTTAAAAATGGTCAGACACCCTTACAAAAAGCCAAGACAGCAGGACCTTGAGGGACACCATTGAAAAAGCCATGCTGGGATTTGGTATTTAAAACTTCTGTATGGCATTTTTCTGGAATTTGATGGCGAGCACTTTGGTTCTGGAAATTGCTCAGAAACCCCTTTGTTGTCCATATACATCCTCTGAATGCCTTGGTTTCTAGTTTGTGATTGTATTGATACATGAGGCTGTAATTATGCTAGACAAGTTTAATAAAATACCCCAAAACTCACATTATAGCTCTAAAACTACTGATGCTGCAAGTCTCATTAATGTAATGTCAAGGATAGTCAGTGCTTTTTTAATTGTATCCTATATATTCTATATATATTAGTGCTGTTTAGTGAATAAAGTGCTCCACACAAACCAATCCAAGCAGGGAACACAGAGTCTGTTACCTTGGATTAAAAATGATGTATTCTGTCTTCCATCATTTAGGTGTCCAAAAAACGGTGATAGAGCTGGATGATTTTTATGGCAATTACTCCAAAATCTCCCTCCACATGACAAGAGCTGGCAACACCAAACTTGTACTTTGGCAAAGCTACGCGCTCATTCTGATTCAGGTTATATTAATGCTTTGGCAAGGTGGATGAATGGTGATTCAGATAAAGGGTAGATTTACAGGCTTCATAAAGTCTCACTCTGATTTAACCTACTGGTTGTTTTTGATGATATATTAGAATCTGATCATTTAAGGTCTCCACTTTGTAGTCCTTTTTTCAACTATGGCAAATCTATTGGTGAACTGTTTACTTATTGTTAACCTCTCTGTGGTAATCAATAAAACCATATAGTAACAATAAAGGGTGTTGAAGCTCTCTGGTCCAGTAAACTGTACAATGGGAAAACAGAACTGTAACAGGTTTCCCCGTTATCCGGTGAGTCTCGGACTTAACAGATGCAGCAACACGGCTGAAGATGAAAATGTGTCTTAAAATGGACCGTTGCACATGATTCCAATGCTGCCCATCTCTGTATGATTGATAGCACATTTAAATGCAATTTCATCAGGAGTTCTTCGTATAGCACATTTCGCAACTAATATAATTTAAAGTTGACTGTTGCTGATATTTACATGGCACTTAACGACGAGCAAGCTGGCTTCACAACTCCAATGGTGAAGTTGGTCATTAAAAAGGATTTGGCTCCTCCAGTTTGTGTTGTTCTCATACCCACCATGACACTCTTCTTTTAAAAAAAAAATAATAATAATACTTTCAGGTGGACAGACAAGAACAAATTAGCAAATGACAAATTCCTCACAGCGAGGCAACTTCATGTAGTGCAGAGTGATTTTGAATAAAGAAAAATGATAAGCTGCTTATCTTAATGATGTTACTGATATTAATTGGGTGAAGCACAAAGTCTGTCTCAAACTCTAACTGTAAGGAGGCTCTGTGCTCATTTAATGAGAGATAAGCTGCTGCTGGACAGTCAAGACAACTGAGAAGACCAACCAGCTCAGTTCTTTTCATGTTGCTCGACAGCTGTGAATAGATTCAAGACTGGTTCAGTCGACCCTCCTTTGTGAAAATGATTGCTTTGTAGATGCGTGTGTGTGCATTTGTGTATTGTATGAGTGTGTGTGTGAGTTGGAGAGAGAAGAAGACATTCACACAGAATTGACTATTTTCTGTGGTGCTTGGCACAGCTTCATTGAGAGCTCAGTGGTGGGTTTGTTTAACCCTGCTATGGCACAGCGGTGCCAACAGCTGCACATCACTGGCTACCCAGCACACGCCCACACTACCTGCCAGTAAAGACTGCTCTGTCATTTTGAACTGATCACAATGTTACCTTTGCCATGTCATTCTTGTTTTTGGTCGATGCATATAGTTTCAGGTTGCGTCTGTAAAAGGATCTAATTTTAATTTAGACCCAGTGGAGGTGGTCTTGTGCACTTGATCCCTCACATATGCCAGCTTGTGTGCGTGTGTGTGTGTGTGTGTGTTTACACCGCCCTGGAGGTGGGCTTGGCAGTGTGACAATGTTGTGGTTGTTAGTAGCTTTCTGCAGGTTGAGATAGCTCATATCAGCTGGAAAATAATCATACATTTGCATTGCAAGCAATTTGGTTTATGGTTTGCTTTGTTGTTAATAACAATCATCAAAAAACAATTACATCACAATATAAAGATTTTCTATACATGTTACATAAGAGAGTCTTTGACATTAAGTCACTTTCCTGTACAGGGGTCTAAGTGTTATCTTTTTAGGCGCAAAGCCTGTATGAAAAAGAGCACACATATAATAATATAGGAACAGGAAAACTTCCCCTGCATCAACACAACAAGATGTGTGTTTCAAGAAATAATTCATGCAAAATGTGTCCCTTTAGAGGTGTAGTGCAGCAGCTGCGGTCAGCTTGAACAAAAGAAAAGTATTGTAGAGTCCTCTCTGTGCTGAATTAATTCACCTCTCTGCTGTCCGTCTGAATATGTTGCAACATTCATAGTTTCTCCAAAATATAAACTGCTTTCAGCTTGTTCTATCACTCCCTTCATACAGGATTCTGTCTCACTTTTAAGGATTATGTTTGATTACATGATGTCCTTAGCTGGTATTTATGAAAGGTACATTGAAAATAATACAACAAGCCATGAAAGCATTGATGAAGGGCCCAAAAAAATACTATTAAAGCTAGGAGGAGGAAATCAGGGTATTGTGCTTGCAATTTGATGAATGGAAATGATTGCTGTCAAATGGAGGGTGGCTGCTTCTTAGGTTTTACTCACTTTTAATGAGGAACTGCCAAAATGCTTGATACACCTTTTCACGAGAATGATGTTTTCATGATCTCTGAGTCAGTGAATATAAATTACATGTTAATCAAAACACGACACATGGTTTATTCTCATTAGTGGTGGTAACTAAAACATGTTTTACTTGGCTCACGCCATTCTGTAATCCCCATTGGTCATTTTAATTTAATTTGCAGCTGAGTATGAAGCATTTGCTGAAGCAAGCTTTATCTTGAACACATGCCTGCACATAATAATGTCCAGTCCATTGGGGGATTTTATTCACCTAATATGCTTGCATTGCCACAAGCTAAGATTGTCTAATGTAATATAGTTATTCCTAAATGGCATATAGTTGTGTAAGTAAGGAATAATCCATGAACTGCAACGCAGTGAGGCATGTTGGTTGTTTTAAACAAAATCTATAAACACAAAGAACCATTGAATATGACTCATGGGCCAAAAAAATGTAAATACACAATTTTGTTGAACAATCTGAACTCATGAAGGGTATAAAGTTAGAGATTCCATTTTTCTGCATGTTGCCATGATTATGAATATAGGTTGGTTAACCACTTTATGAGCAATTAGGCAAATAAAGCTGCTATGAACATTTTTCACAACCAATGGGTAAACAGGTTTGAAATCAATCTGACTCACAGCAAGAAATGTTGATGTTTCAATGTTCTGAACAAACTTGTTCCAAATGTTTTTGCAATAATTAAATAAATAGTTTTGACTGTCTTGCCAACAACTGCTAGAGTTGTATCATCTCATTTTCCTGGTTCATAGTGATGTTTTCATCGGAGACAAATACAAAATCCTGCCATGGATATTGTTCTTGTTGTGTGATTGACAGGTCAGCTTAATGTTTAAAGTTTTTCATTGATCCGCTTGTTAGACTTGAGAGAATTGCATCTTGCAAACATTCCTAGTAAACCATCTGGCTGGGATTTACAAGCAAGGTATTTTAAGTGAAAGGATAGGGTATATTTATACAGTGTGCATTTCAGCCAAGACTCTCTCTCTCTCTCTCTCTCTCTCTCTCTCTCTCTCTCTCTATATATATATATATATATATATATATATATATATATATATATATATATATATATATATATATATATATACTGGGCTTTGTGAACAAGAGTTAGTTCAGGACACAATGGTTCCATTGTTGGCATTTTGTAGAGTTCAGCACAAGGTCTAACATTAAAGGGCATGTTGGCATCATTAAATTAACACGTTCTGCTCCCTACCTCAAACACACACACATACATACAGACCTTTGAATCATTTATTGGGTTGTTGTTTTGAAACGATTCAGTGGATTACATTCAGCTGGTCTAATTTCTCAAGTGCATTGATACTCTGGCAGTGTTCAGCACAAAGGAACTTTTCGTTCTGTTCTCAGGTTAAATGTTGCTGTGTTGCTTTGTAGTATTTTCAGTTTGTAGTATTTTCAGTTTGTGTTGTAGCTCATTCAGGCAAGGATGAGCTACAACACAAACTGAAAAGAAGACAATCCAACAGGATCTCAGGTGTCAAGAAGCACCAGCAAAGGATACTTTTTAGTTGAGAAATACATAAGTTGGAGCACCATCACATCTTGAACAAACAAAAAGCAGAAATCCAAATGCCAAAGTGTTTTCCCCCTCAATGGGCAGGTCAGCTAGTCCTGCCAAATTGCATTTCAATCAGGTGAAACAATTGATTGAAGTATAGATAACTGTTTATCATTGCAGATGATATGAAATAAAGTCTTTGGAGCGAAGACTTTTCCGGGATAACGTTTCAATGGAAACATATTGTCTCGCTTATTTTAGTCACAGTTTTGAACAATTTGAAAAAATGTGGTGAACTGAAACAAACATACAGTTCATAGATAAAATAAATAGGTAGTTAGGTAGTTTCTAAAAAAGTTTCTAAAAAAATCAAGTATTCTTGGCTGGAAATAGCTATAAAATGGAAAGAACTCAACAATTGATTATGTAAGAAAAAAAACTTCACGCAACATGAATAGTGATCTCTTAAAAAAAGCTTTTTTGACGTATTCAAAGCAAATATAATGCATGAAAAATTGAAAATCCACAAAATTGAAAACTTTACTTAATTCTCAATATGGTGGGGCCTTCGGGGGAAAATGAGAGGGAACTACAACGCCACCTGGGGAATTAAACTTAACCTTAATATATGTTTTTTTAGAATCGTTAAGGCCCACAGATTCATTACTGATATGACACAGACGTGTTTCGTAAAAATAATCCAACGCATTTATTAAAGGAATCAAAGGAAAATGATCAAAATAGCCAAAACAGAGGCAACAAAGCAGAGAAAACCTTCAACTGATAAACAGGGCTCAACAGGGTTCAACAGGGTGCAACAGGGCTCAAAGGGGCTCTACATGCTGCAAAATAATACAAATTAGGGTTGTGACTACTTACCACCTCATATATGGGGTACTAACATATGTGTCACTCAGACGGCAGGACAATGAAAAATTGCAGCCAACATGTCAGTCCAGAGTAAATAAATGTGGCTGTATTTCATAATGGTTGGCATGCGTGGCGATCACATTCAATACCTGTAACACAGAAACCACTACGTGCCACGACCGGGTCAGGACAGGGCCAAAAAGGAATGAGGCGATGCCAATTGGTGCCTTTCATAAGCTCGCACTGATATGGGAATTGTTGGGGGGGAGGAGCCAGCCTGAGGGGTGGATTCATACCCCTACACCCTATGCTTTATGCTCTATGGAGCATTCCCCACCACATCAATAACCAAAAGCATTTTGGCATAATCCTCCAATACACAACAGTGTTTAGTAATAGATACCACATGTTTTTTTTTTATTATAGCTGAATAGAATCAGGGCCAAGTAAGATAGGACATTTACGCAATGCAAATATCTACCTAGCAAGACATATAATAAGCAAGGAGGACTGCATTTACAAAAGCCACACTTGAAAAAAAGAGGAATACATTTGATCTACCAATCAATGAAAACATTTCCTGTGTGCCGATTCATTTCTGTAAAACATTGGTGAGTAATCCTCTGTCTGCCTGTGTGGCACCTTTGGCCACAGACAGCGACCCTCCTTTCATCATTAACCTTTACCTCACTTTCAAATTACTGTATAATAGAGTAAAGTAATCGTTTGCTGCTTGAAAAGGCCACCTTATGCACTGCATTTAGTTCATCGGTTCATACAGTCTTCTTAAGATAAAAAAGTAATTTCTAATACACAGTCAGATAAGAGCCTGAATTATTTCATTTTCCACAGCACGGCATTTTGAACTTAAGGCAGAACCTTTATTTTACTATCTGTGTGTCTAGAGACTATTATTCCCTGCATATTGCCATTTGTCCTGTTCTCTTTGCCAAGGAAACCCAGCTTTGTGTTTGCCATGAAAACATTTCTGAACATCCACCTCTGCATCGTGTGAGCATGGCTGCAATAATTCAGTGACTTGTGTTGTGAATAAATGCAAACTAAAATAAATATGATTCATTCATTGTTATTATATATAAGTGAGTAAGTGAGGGGGAGACTCCTTCCTTCATCTTTAGGTTTAAGACCGTGTGGTTGACAATTCTCCAGCCCCTGAAGCCATAACGGTATTCTCAGATCTGCCTCAAAGTGACTCATCCGCCTGAGGGGCCCTCCGACGCTCCTCTTCCCAAAGCAGGTCTGCCTCTGCCAATGTCTCTTGCTTCAAGGATGTTTTTCTTTAAGGGAAGGTAAGGTCATTCTTTTGCCCGCTGTAGACACACAACACACTTGCTGCTCATGCACCAGTTTAAGTGATCCCACGGGCCGTGCTACAGTGTGCCTGATTCACAAAAACATGGGCAGGCGAGTGTTTTCAGTGCAAAAAAAACGGAGGCAGTACTAGAAATATCTGATTGTGTGTGAATTAATTTCCAAATGAGAGAACACTTAATCATTGACTTTGGAGAGATTGCAAGATCTTTGGGGTGAGAAAAAACCCATCCATCACTGTCGTCCATGACAACAGGACTGTTACTATTGTCACACATTTTTACTGGGAATCAGTACCTCCAAAAACTAGCCATCACATTGGTGAAATACAGTTTAAACTATCAGGTTTTTCCTCCATCATCCAGTCAATTATAAACGATGATGACATTTAGGTTTATCTAAGCATGAATAATTTATCTTGATCTAAAGTGTCAGCATTACTCACATTTGTAATGATAATGTAGCATTAAGCTGCATACAGGTCAATATTTTCACTTGAAAACTGATAATTTAGCTGCTTTGAACCTCAGCTGGACTTTGAGATGAATGCTAAAATAGCAATAAAATACTAAGAATTTGATTCTTACCAAAAACATGGAAGGTTTGCACTACAGCAAGGCCTCCAAATCAAACATGACAATACAAGTCATGATTTCATAGTCTGCTTTGTCACTTGAACATAAACAAGTGTAGTTTTTGGGAGAATTTGCTAAAACCATTGATACGCCATATTTGTTTAGGAAAGTGTTGGCAGGCCTGCTTGTATTTATACTTTTAATCTTCATAACCAGATCTGTACCACAATAACAAACAATATCAGATGCTGTGTTTATGTCATATGTTTTACTCTAATGCAGTCGTGAACAAATATCACACCTGGAATCTGATGACTCACGTTCTCCTTGAATATTTGAGTTTGGCAAGCAATAAACCATCCATTTAACCAACAAGTATGTGTTTGGAAATCTTTGAAATAAGCTTTTGAGATGTATTGAAATCTAACAGACAAAGAGATAAATAATCAAAACCAAAATCAAACCTCTTCTTCTGAGGCCAAAATAAAGGGTGTAATAATCATCAGTGCCTCTAAGTTCTTTTCATCATGACACAGCGGACAGACAAGCCAGGAACAATAGAGCACACATAATTAAATAAATGGAAAACAAGCTGAATTATTACAGGATATTACAATGGCAGGAATGGATTAAGGGCTATTTAAACTTTGCATCTTGAACTCATTCAACTGTCTTTCTCAGAGCCAAGGTTATTTTCTTAAATTTTAAAGCTAAAAATTCAAAAAGCAATTTACAAACTGTTGGCAGTGATCTGTCTGCAAGTCGTGCGTTTTATAACAGATTCTGTTGATTCTCTGCTGGTCTCGTTTGTGTTGCATTGGTGGATGAATGGTGTCTCTGTTCAAAACCACTGAAGAGACCTTGATAGCACTCTCCATATGTTCAGATAAATGATTTCCAGCATTATGTAGTCATTTGAGTGATGAAAGACCCCATCACTGGTGAAGGTTGTCAAAAAGCACAGACGTGCAGTGCTCTCAGTTCAGCTGATCCTGTGTTCAGACATGGAATCTTCAGTGAGATCATGTGTAATAGAGGTCGAGACATGATAAGAAAAATAAAAAATGTTTACATATGTTATGCCTGTTATACCCTTTTATTTGCCCCATCACCTGACTGAAGTTAATTGAACAAAATGTTTACTACAAGACAAGAAAAAGACAAATAATAATATATATATATTTTTTAATCCATGCCATGTTTACGCTCACACAATTGTTATCCCACACGTGCTGTACGTGCCATGTGTTGCCTTCATCCAGTTATACTGAACAGAATTAACTGTGTGGTCTTTTGTCTTGATGCAACGTTTTAAATTGCTTTCGAGAAAACTATAAAACCTGATACGATTGAAAAAGATGCTACTCTCACTTTAATTCACGAAGCTTCACCCTCGGGATAACAAATGTATTTCTCAAATGAGTTACTGAAAAACACTTGTAACGTCGAACAACAGGGAATAAATGAGACATTTATGTTTCTTAGCTAAAGCAATACATCTATATGCTGTAGTGTCCAGGATGCAGTAAATTGCAATGAAGCATTTGCACTTGAACATATAGATTTTTTGAGGGGCCTTTCTTTTTGGACGTATAATGTTTTAATGAAACAAGTCTCTACCGGGGTTATTGAAGGACATGAATAAAGACCAACACACAGTCACACAGAGCTCTCTATTTGAAGAAAACAAACAACTATCTGTGCACAGTTGTTTGTGGACCCAGACTCACTGTAAGAAATGGAGATTACTATGAATGTTATGTAATCACTGTTTACTCAGCTGTTAATTCACCTACTTAAAGCTGTGCAATCCGCTCATTTGAGTCACTAATCACTCTCCGGTCACACATGATGCCTGGAACAGCCCCCTGCTGCCACATAACCCATTAAACAACATTCTGGGGACTCATCCAGCCAGTGACCGACTCCCAACCGCCCAAATGAGCTGGAGGAGAAATCTGCCACCATGTGCAACCTAAAAAGGCAAATTATTTTAATCCAACCCCGGTACTGGCTAAAAAGTATTATGACTTGCTATAACTTATATCCAGCACCGAGGATGTATCTTGTCAATAAGGTGTTGAAAAGTTACAGCGTCATCCATCTTGTAACCCATCATAAGCTATCAGTCTGACGACGGATAAGCGTCAGTATTTCTGGGGTTCCGGTGTAGACAGCGGATATCACGGCAAAGACTTCCTTTTCCATTTGCTGCTTATTATTTGGTTACAGATTAGCAATTTAAGATTAGCGATGGGAATTTAAACTGAGAAATGACATTAGAATACTACTCGGGTTACAAATAGAAACTAAAACGCTTCCAGTATCAAAATATGCATATTAATGCAGATTTATAAAAAAAAGAGCCCACAGCAAGCTCATATGGATGTATATTAAAACTGAACTGTACCCACCCCCTGGACTCTGCAATCAACAAAATTGGTTTAGTCAGAAACACTTACATCAATAAATTGACCATTTATAGCAACTGGTTATACAGATGTTTGAGCAGAAAAGGCTTTGCTCTTTGAAGCTCACAGAATATGAGCAGCGGCAAGGACAGCAGTCTCCTGGGTCAAAGCCTTGTGTTCTGTAATTCACAATACAGTTTTGCTTTTATGGAAATTTAATTTTTAGGAGACAGAGCTGACATGAGCATACATCTTATTGAAGTCAATAGCACATCAAATGAGGTTAAGGGGCGTTGGAGGGAGCTCTGCAGAAAGCTGCGTTGCATGAGTGTGATCAGCAGAGTAACAGTAATAGGTCCAGATCAAAATATCATAGATGATTATTGAAAATAGACAATGTCAGTCAGCTATATTATGAGTCCTGGCACCATGACGGGATACGTCTTTATGGAAAGCTACGACTGCAGTACAAGATAGTTCGTTCTTGGCCAGTTACTTTCTCAGTAACCAATGTTAGATAAACAGGGATCTTCTCGTACATACTTTCAGCAGGCTGTGTTGAAAGTAGACCATATTCTGTTGTTTTGTCTTTTACACACTATTTTGTGACGCCTTGAAAGGTGCTGAATAAATAGACGTATTATGATTATTATCATCCGCAAACTGTTGTTACGTGTCCTGAGTAAGTTATCCAGTAATGTGTCTCCAAGTGTATGTGCATCTACTCGCAGGTTGAGGATGTATTGAATTCCAGCAGGAGAATGGTAATTTCACAGTGACCAATAGATTGACTGATTTAATTAATGTACAATAATTAGAACTGCCTTGTGGGAAGAACTTAAAAACCTGCAACACTAATTATGTTCTACTACATGGTGTCATTTATAGATAAGAGGAAATGTAAATGCAACAGCAGTTTTTGTTTAGACCTGCATTTAACAGCTTTATTACAATACAATATATTGTATATTTAAAATACTGCATGCAACCTCTGAAAACGTAAGCCATTTTCCAAATTCTTGATATCAACATAAAAATAAAGTTGAATAACAGCTTATCCTATTTTAGGTCCTTAAATCCTCTAATTTTGATTCAACGAAGGCTAACAGTAAAAACAGCAGTGTTTAGATCTATTTGAAAATATAGAGAAATCTGTAGATTTATTGACTTGGCTACTGGTGGGATTCATTTCAACCCTTTTCAATGTTTGAAACCTGGCAATCAACTTACAGATGGAACAGGGTTACACATTTTTATCCTTGTATTCTCTTCTGCATTGGTACAATTTAGACTATAAGGATCTTATGTCACATATAGTTTTCATCTTAACTAAAAGACAGGCACGGCTCATCTGCAACATTTCATAAAAAGTTGTAAATGTATTGAAGATTTAATATGTTTAATGTTGACAGATATTGACATATAAAACAAAAGTGGGTTGATGGCTTGATTTCCTATAATTGATTCCTAAATAAATATTTAATTTCATAATTTCTCAATAGATTTAAAAAAACATTTTTTTAGTAAAGGGATAATTTTCTAACAGGTTTGGGTTGCATTGATTCATTTAAAGTACTCAAACTAAATCCCTCTTCCCAGTCACCTATTTAAATGACAGCAGACGGATTTTAATCAAGCATTGAGAGAATCAATCAGATGAGATATAGTCTTTTTCTCCCTTTCTCTTGTTTTTTCTGTGAGGCCCTTCTGCACGTTCCCTATGGACCATGCCTGTCTAAATGTGGACCCTCTCACTTGATTAAATGTGTCAGGTAGTGGTTGGTCTTCACATCATGCCAGCTGCCTGGGTGCTTCCGGTGGGTGTAGTTTCCTGACAGCTTCTGGATTTAATCTCTGATCCCTGTATTTTACAGACAGACATGAGCACAACATTAGCAGTTATATGATTAAACTTACTACTACCCCCGTCTTTTCCAACAGGACCAGGTGTGTTATTCAGAGATTGGATCCCGTGTTAAATATTCAGAGTGAGGTTTTCCAACCCATCTAACACCTGTCACTGGGGCAGGGTAGTATTGGACTTGGTAAATGGGCTTGCATTTGAAAAGCACCTTTCTAGTCTTACAACCACTCAAAGCGCTGTACACTACATGTCAACATTCACCCATTCACACCCATTCATACACCAATGGTTCGGAGCCATGTGGGGTTCAGTTTCAAAGGACACATCACATGCAGCCAGAGATCGAAAAGTGCTGATTATCCGCACAGTTGCAGACCTGGTCTACCTCTGAACCTCAGCCGCCTCATATTCCAGGAATTATGTTCATATTGGAAGACCACTGCGAACATTAATTTTTCCTAACCGTAACCAGAAACTGATATTGTTGAAAGTGAGAATTTTGAAAAGGTCCGACGTCGGACATTAGAAAATTCTGGTCACTGAACGTAATCTAGGGATTTTTCCAATATTGATATTTTTGTCTGGCGATAAGGTTGAGAAAAAAATGTAAACATTGCACGGAGAGTGCATTTCTGCCCCCTTGCCATGAATTATCCAAAAGGAGTATACAATAAAAGTGAGCACACCTGCCATGTTGCCATTAATTCCTCAATGTACAGGAAATCTGTAGGAACATGCATCTACGGCAAGCACAAGAGAGCAAAATTGTACCAGGAGGTCAGACTGTAAACTATGGTTTTGTATTCTATTCAAATTAAGTTAAATTAATCGGAAGGTTTAGTATCTCTATGGTTGTCTAACTGTATTCATGGCCCCTTCTGACTCATTAGTGGTGTTCATATGTTACAATTGTACTACTAATGAACTACAAATAATCATAACCAGAATTATCCTTTGACATTTTCTTGTATGCAGTTTGTCAACGGTACAGTAATAAAATGCCACTTAGATGTCCTCACTGGCTCCAGATTTATCCAAAGTTGTCACGGCAACACAGAAAAGCGTGAGTCTTAATTAACACAAAGGTGCTTGAAAGCTTTGATGTTGAAGAGAATCAGGAAATTGAAATCTTCGCAACCAAACACACTCCACTGGTCACAGCCAGTGTAATGAAATTGATGCCTTTGTTCAGTTTCTTAGTTGGCCCATAACTCTCCCAAGGACTGGTTGTCTTTTTATTGAACCACAAGAGTACTGTTTGTAATTACTAAAAGCATTCTGTTCTTGGGAAAAAACAAAGGCTGATTAGTGTATATTCATAACTGTGGTCACTGTCCCCAGGTGGAATCAGTCGATGGGAACTGTCACAGGCTGATTTAATTTCCATATGCTCGTTCTAAGGTACTCTGGGAAAAGCCTGCACCCAGCTCTCTCTCTCTTCATTACACTCCCAATGCGCATTCCCTTCAAGACAATCCATCTGCCGCTCTAAACCCTGTTTTGTCAAGAGTTGTTAGCTGCGTGGCTCCAGGGACGAGCACCACCGGCTATTATTAATCTTGTTTGTTTCGTGTTTCTCTGTCTCTGTGCAATAGCGCAAGTGAATGCCCGGTGGACTTTCTCTTCCACAGACATAATCAGTGATGTAAGTAAGTGCAGATTATCATTGAGACTTGTGGAGGAGGGCCACCTCTGAGGTCTACATGTGTCACCTTGTGAATGATTAGATATTTGTACAGGAACGGTTTTGCTCGGTTTTGTATAGCTTTGAATTTCTACTAAATTTAGTAAAAAGACAAAGGTGAAAATAGCAGATACATTCTGCCAGTGCTTTACATGAATAGTTAAGAATTTCATTAATTGTTTTTTATGTAAGTAACAAATAAATTAAGCTGCATTTGTGTTAACGTGTTATCGTTCGGCTTTGTGAGTTTCATACCGGGGGAATGCTCCTGTAAATGGAATTGGTAGCTATTAATTAAACACCCTCAGACCGTGTGATTTCCAGTAAAGTTATGCTGACCAGTTGATAATGCCGAGAAGCCAGCGGTGAGAAGAGCTGACTGAGTCAGATCTCCGATAATCACGATGTTGTCAGAGAAGGACGGGGCAAGAGGAGAAGGACACTGCTGATTCTGGCTCCAGCATCTTTAATCTAGCCAGAGGCACTGAGGATTTCTGAGCACTCATAATCAATATGTTTATGCACATGTTTCTCATGTAAGTAAGATCTGATCTGGAATCAATCACACTTTGGTGACTCCGATGCCTCGCTGACCTCATCTTTTTTCCATCGCATTAGCATCGAACAAATGAGCTGTATCCCCTAGTGCTGTCTCACAGTCCTACCAACGTCTCAGTAATCAAACTGCAAAGAAAAATGATAAAAGCTGCACTGAGAATGTTTTTTCTTTCAGTTTAACCACTGCATATTTTCCTAAACTCATAAATCTGTTTTCACTATAAAATTGAGTTTCATGCAAAAACAATACACTGACTATTACAGAAAAAACTCTTTTAAGGATTAAGTTTGAGTGCAAATAAGTCACAGCACATTTTACTGAAGCCCGAGGAACACTTCACCGCCATTTTGAATGAATAAATAAAAAAAATTAAATAAATTCAAAGGCACTGCAGATATAAATGTTTTGAGATAGGTAACTTATGATAATTCCCACCTCATTTTAATGAAAAAATGTGTCAGCATAATATAATACAACTCAACAGCAATACAAACCACAGTCTTTGAACGCCTCTCTTTCAACGAGAATTGTCCATAACCTCCATTAAAGTAGGATTTATTCCAGGTCTGTTATTAGACTTTATACATTTGAGCGTGATGACACTAAAAACTAGCAATGTATTTAATCACAAGTATCTTGATTATAATTATTTGATTGTCATTCCACAAAGTATAAACAAATTAAATAGCAATCCTGACAGCACATATATTAACAGTGCTAAAGGACATTTTCTCTAGCGCCACCATTAACTTGACATCACAAGTGAACAAGGATGCAGAAGCTTTATTTATAGTGCAGATGCTTTGAAGTGGGTCAGTCAGTGTATTGCCTACAGTAGATGACGGTTCCCAGCTGGGAGAAGCAGACCGGAGTTACAGTAAGCAAAGCAATGTACTGCTGTGGACAGCAAAATGTATTTTAGCCACCAAAAAGAAAGGCCCCTCAAAAAATCTATATGTTCAAGTGCAAGCATATTTTAGAATATTTGTAATGGTTCTATGTCTCCGACAGGAACTAGCTATGCTCTTTCCAAAGCCACCAGACTCCAAATAACAAATTTGACAATGCAGAACACGGGGGTTGCTTGTCTACCACTGGTTGACGTTGTGGTTTTGGGGCAAATGTCTCAACTCATGGATACATTGTTATAAAATACAGGTACAAACATGTATGTCTCCCTCAGGATGAATTAAACATATTTTGGGATCTCCTGGCTAATTATTTAGTGCCAAAATTACACTTTAAATGTATGTTTGTTTTCTGCTAACAAATCTGAGCATGCTAACACACTAAGCAAAAAAACACAAGAAAAACACATTAGCAAAAGATTACGACGTCATCACCATCGTCATTGTGAGCATGCTAGTGTAACAGGAGATGATATGTCCCTTCAGGTTTGCCGTAGAGAAAGAAGTAACTTGAATTGGGGGTTTACAAAAAGAATAAAGAGAGAAGCCGTGGGCTGAACGACATGTCTGATGTCCCGACTTATTTATTAACAGGTTATAATTGCACCTCACACACAAACCCAGAACGCTCGGTTACATTGGTGGCAGCGGTGGGATACGCACCACACGACCCCCGAATGTACTTCTTTCTCTACGGCAAACCTGAAGGGACATATCATCTCCAATACAAAACACACGAGACAGTCTGTTATACTAGCATTGGGGTGTTAGCATTTACCTCAAAGCACTGTCTAATTACAGCCTCACAGAGTCGGAATCAGTTGTCTTTGCCAAATTGACAGTTCGGTCCAAAGGTTTCCCCACATGTTTTTCCCTCGACTGAAATCCATATCATTAGCCTGCAAGATGTTATTTAGAGCAATTTATGTCCGTAATTAGTCCTGCTGTCTTGTGTTAGCAATGCTCCTGCATATCAGGTACTTTGTTGGGGAATGGCCACACAGCATCTGGTGCTCAGACAGCACTTAGAAGCTGCTCATTAGATAGGATATTGCCTCGGTCAGAAGTGAGCTGCTGTAAGACATCTGCTGTAAGACTGCTACAAACATTTGCCGCTATTACTACTGCTGCTGCTCACATAACATTTCACATAACATTAAACGTAGCATTTAATAAGTGGTTATATCGTCACCCACCAATCTCTGCAGTGTTGAGTTAGGCATATGTTTGCATGAGTGGGATGAGGGCCAAGCTCTGATGTCAAATGCCAGCTCTGTACATATAGGCCTACTCCATGAACAAGTCAAACTTGGCACAATTGTGTTACATCATTGTGGCAAAATGACTCAGTAATGACTAGTTTAGAGCTTGTTTTTAATCAATTATATTCTCACTTAACATCTGTAAGATTGCTTTACTGAATTTACAAACTGAACACTCTTATTCTGAAGGCTCAGTAAATACATGTTTTAACCTAAAAGCATGTAAAGGCCGTTCAAACTAAAAGTTCAAGTTAACTCAAGATCAAAAACAGGCTGGTAGCAGTTGCAATTGTTTCCAGCCTTATTTACAGTGATACAGCATAGCTTGTGTGAGTTTGTTCTTGAACCCGGTGTGATAGCTCATGGAACAATTTTCAACTATGCATCAGAGGTGATTGATTATAGGGAGGATTTGAACAAAAGACTGAAATCTCCAAGCAAACATTATACGTGTGTCTTTCAGGTGAAGAGAGCAGCAGAGTTGCACCTTTGTGCCTGAATGGACATGATGGACATTTTTACTTTTATTTGATTTCTATGGCATCTATTGACTTGTGTATACTGTGAATGGTGAAGCCATTTGGTCATTTACAGTTTAATTAATGACCTCAAAGGAATAGCTGGGTCTATAGCTTTTGGCATTAACCATTAAACCACTTTCAACCCACCATTTTGAGCACACCTCATAGTCACTTTGACATTACAAAGCCAAAGCTAAAAGCAAAGTGTGTTTTTTGTCCTCTGCATATAGATGTTTGACCTTCACAAAGGCACAGAGGCAAACTGAAATGCACTTTCTATTTGAATCATATTGCTGCATCTAATTGTCCCTTATTTTTTGTTATTTATTATTTGATGTAACTGCAAATGCAAATACATTTCCCTTACTTTCTCATTTTTTAGCTTTTTCTCAAATGTAGTATTTTTCTAGCGCTCCTCATTTGGCGCATCAACTATTATCCTTTTGATATTACCATAGTTGTACATTCTTACATTAAAGACCTTGCTTGGTGTTCAGTGAATGGAAATTACTTTATTTTTTATTTTGTCATGCAGAGTCTATGTTCAGAGGTGCAAAGTGGCTTGAAGCACACGTCATGTGATGAGCCGCATCTGTAGACCATGCACCTGTGTATATAACCTGAGGCGAGGTTTTAATGAGCATTTACAAAACAGAGAAAGCGTTGCATATCAAATGAGTAGATAATGTCCTGAAAGAAATGTATTAATCTCTTAATGTTTAAAAGTATGTGACAGTTAAAGATCCAAAATTCTGGTTGGGAAAAACAGACATTTAAGACCATATTACAGCCACAATTTAATAATGCATAATTTGTTAACCAGTATTTAGTATACAAAATGACTTATCCTTGAAATTCCTACTACATATAACAGTCTCTTGGCCTTGAGGCATCAAAAGCCAAAGTGCAAAATGAAGCAGTAAACACTCCCATTTGATAGAATACAGCTCGCCATAATGAGCACTGTGTTAGGTAACAAGGACATGATACAAAATATATGTACATGTCAAACATTAAAGAAAATACTATGACCACTAGAGGAAAATGAATTTTGCAAAACAAACTTAAGACTAATGACCTTTTCAAAACACAGTGATGAGTTTGCAGGCTGTTGCATCAAGTCTTGTTTATGTGTGTCCCTTAATCATAGTTTCAGCCTCCAAGGGCTTCACAATAAAATAAAAACAAACCACTTCTGAAAATAAGGGAAACCAAGAAAACAATGGGATACATAGAACAATAGGAACATAATCAAACACAATTTAATTATCTTACTGGTTGCTCCTTCCTGACCTGGACGTTGTTGCCCAGCACTAATTTGAATTAAATAAATTTAAATATTTTCTAAGTTGACCAGCTGATTGAAGTGATGAAGTCCTGTGTTGATTGGACAGAGCGTTAGAAGCGTTGGAAGCATTGGATTTCTTACACAGCTAACACAAAAAAAAAAAATTAAAGATTGGTTAAATCCCATGTATGCAGAGTGTCAACATCCTGTCCATAGAAAGTTGTGTTATGAGGGTACTGATCTTATGGAAACTCTGTGTATCTGTATTTATATGTAAAACTCGTATTAACCAAATCAGAACCCTTTAACCAATTTGCCTTTATTTGTGGGATTCATAATAGAAACATTCTTCATGAAGTGTAGTGTTGCTTGATTTGTTTTGGAAACCACTGACAGGGAATACAGAGCAAACACCCAATTATCCATCAAGGTCGGTGTTGGTTGGTGAGATATTTGTGCGGAGAACTTCGGCAAGAGATGTTTTCTGTTTGTGTGCGCTGTTTAAGCTGTAGCTTGTGTACGTTGTTCTGCCAGTTGGTCGCCCTGTTGATCCCAAACAAAGTCCAGCTGCAGATTATGAAGGTATTATACCAGTGGCTTTGTCTGGCAGCCACACTCCTACAGCAGTAGTGTTCCATGTTTGGTTCAGGCTTCAGGGTTTAATGGCATTAGTTGTTATTTTTATCAACTGGAGGCAAAAGAATGATCTTTGGTTGAGGTTTATCACCAAGTAGGCTTTCACATTTTAGTGCAAAATGGTTACATTTAACACAGTGAGGCATGCATCTGCTAAATTAATCAATCATGAATAGAAATTAACAATAAAAAAAGATGTAAATACACATCTGTTAAGATAAGATGAACACGAGACGACAGGAAAGCCTGTTAACAAATCCCAGTGAAAGCACCACTAAAAGGTGCAGCTGAAGAGGTGACGATGAATTATAATGATAATTGCCTTTCTGCTTGAACTTGCGTTAAAAGCTTAATTTTAGATACACTCTACAATCCAACATATTGGTATGGATACCGTGGTTTGAACAAAAAAACACTTTAAGTAGAGTGGCGACACAGTGATACAATCAGGGGGAAACCACAGAATCAGCTGGAGATTTGTTCACTATCAGAAATGAAAGCAAAGCCCAGAGTATTTGAAAGGACCACTCTCACCCCCTCTAAGCTTCGTTTGAATTCCTGCCCTCAGGGATGCCTTTGGCAAAAAAGAATATTTACAAAAAGTCAAGTGTTTCCAGTGCAACTGATAAGAACTAAAAAATGTATGTTTTTCTCCACACTTCCTTTTACTACTCGCACTACTCTTCTGGACCGCACCCTGAGCATACACATATGAGTCATATACTTTATGTGTGTGGCTGTGCATATAGATTTGAGGTAATTCATGTGTTATATGCTGTTCTTGATGATACATGTTCTCAGTAGTATCATTGATGTCTTGTGTTATTATTGTTTTGTGTATCTTACTGCGTGATCAAATGTACATCAGTAGTCAATAAAGTTGTATTCGATGAACCTTATACATTCATCATCCTATATAGTTCAAAGGTGCTAAATTATAGAGCATAATGATATATGATTGAGGGATTGCCTTCATACAGCTCTCACTGAGCTGGTGCCTAGAAGCTAATGGTGCTAACAGCACAAACAGTGCAAACAATGGCAACAGTGTTAACCATGCGGGTAACGTGGGTGCTACGCTTCTGTGATGACATCGTCGCGTTATTAGAGATAACCGCCATATGAGCATATGCAAAGCTGTGGCGATTTTCTAGTCATTGGTACACGCTCAAAGGGGCTCACATGCACTGACAAGCCCGCAAGACCAGGGTGAAGCTTGGATAACAACATAGGCTGAGGGAGAGCGACTTCATGCTCTGCTCGGGTAGACGTTACTCCACTATCTCTTTACATGGCAAGAACTTGTTTGCAGTTTGTTGATGCTCTGCACTTAGAATTCATGACCACAATGCTAATAAGTAATAGGATTGGTTGAATGGAAAGTGGTTACTTGTTAGCTAAGGTCTGGAGGAACCAGCTCTAGTTAACCTAAAATGATGTATCACTCACCAGAAAGTTAATCAGTAACTACTTTAATAACTGAATCATCTTTTCTCTTTTTTCTTTTTTCAAATGTGAGATTTGATGTTTTTCTGTATCACAGATGATAGTAAACAAAAAATAGTTGGGATTTTGAACTGTCTGATTAAACAAGGGATACATCAGTATGAAAAATAATCGTTATTTCTGGTAAGATGTGTCATCTACAGAACAATTAAAAGGGGTGAATCCAACAGCTTCTTTTCATAATATTTTTCATTATCCTTCAAAATAGATCAATTAATAAATTATCCACACATCATCTTAAATAATTAAACAAAACACCTGAATCCACACGTGAACAGTACATAAGCATAGTGTACAATGTGTGTACATAGTTTGTGTAAAGAGACAACCAGGTATTTTTCCCCACATAGGCTGTAAAAATTAAAATGTGACTGCTGTTTAAATTTCACTCTCAGTGATTCATTATACATGCAATGAGATATGTGATTACCATTTTGAGTACCAGACCCCCTTCAATCATACGCCCACCCACCCCACCCACACACACGCACGCACTCACACACACACACACGCACACACACGCACACACACACACACACACACACACACACACACACACTCACCTACACAAGCACATTGAAGGTCAGTTTTTAAAAGACAGCTTTTCTGTTTTAATTCCTAAAACACAAGAGAGTAAAGCCTTCCAGTATATGTGTTTTCACCACAGAGATCATCTTTCTGATTCAGTACTCAACATCAAAAGTCAGCTTCACGGCACCTGTTTGGGGGTAAATGCCAAACCGGTGGGCTCGTAGCCAGCATGCATTTCCATCTCAGTGTTGCTGAAAAATAAGTGCTAATGGTTTTGTTCACAGTGATGGTGATGAAAACTCTGACATGATGCAGTATTTTCTATTTTCTATTTATTATTAATTTTCTCTCGAAGCTCAATGGACTTTGAAAAGCCATCTGTCAACTAACCTGTCAGCATCTGTTACTGTGAATGTGCAGCAATTATTATTGTGGCATTATTTCCAGAAAACTAAAGAGAAACTGTATTTTAAAGAAAACATTTTATGACACAATATGACGGGAGGATCAAAAGAAACAGACTGGCTAGAATTCTTTAAATGTGTCATTCCCTGTCTATTGTCCTGTCTTTATTCCTATTGCGTTCTTACATCAAAGGGAATGCTCCACTTTTCTCGGACTGAACTGGACTCAGCTTCTCTCTTATGTTGCATTCATGTCTTGTTTTTCAGAGAGAACTTGCAGCATGAAAACATACTTTTAAGAGCGACATCATACTGCTTTCCTCCACACCTTCCACTCATGTCTCTTCTTTCTTCCCATCACATAGGTCTATTTTGCTTCCGTATCTCCAGGGAAAATAACTCAAATGGAAGAAGGAACCTGCCAGCTGACTTGCGCATCATTCATCACAGTCTGTTTGTGGCCACTGTACGCAGTGGGTGAGTCAGCAGCAACCTGCTCATCTGAGGTTGAGACTGCACCACGACTCTGGGGATGACTGTTTGTGGTTTTCAGCAAAGTGGACAGGTGTGCTACCTATGGCATGCTGTCAGACGTCCTGCTCGCATGCCTGCTTGCCCGCCTGCCACCTCTGACCTGGCCCGCTGCAGCCAGAATGCGAATGCGCCATAGGAGCATTGTCATTGGAGTACGCACTGAAATGTCATTAGCGACAAGGCCAACCCATAGGCCTACTAATCGCTAACATCTTGAAAAAGGCTGCCTCTGACATTGGTGCAGGGCCTGAATGAGTTGTGATAGCTGATGATTGTTATCTGCTCACAGAGGAGAAACATTCTCCCTGTCACTGTGCAGCGGCACCTATGAACGCACCGTGATAGAAAGTCAAATGTCACATCGTGCAAATAGGATTGATAATGCAGCCAAGGGTGAAAAACATTGGTGGCAAGATGATATTTTCTCATATAATTGTCATAAAGTAAAGAGCCTCAGTCAAAGCTATGTATGTGATGATTTGGTGAAAAGGCAATTTGTTGTAGAGAATCCTGCTGATTATTCACTTAAGAGCCATATGACTTCTGTAAATTCTGTAACTATATATTTCACACTGAATTATGTTTGTAAATGAGTGTTTAATTTTAATTCCAAACCAGACACATGTGCAACAAATCAAATAACTTCCTGATGTTATGCATACTCTCCATTTCCCTCTCACACCAACATTAACATGCATATTGAGTGAATGTTTACTAATTAGCGTTTAAAAAAAAAAATAGCTTTAGATGCTTATCGTGTGTGTCTCACAATGGATTGTCATTTGGCTTACTCTATACCCAATACCATCAATCCTGCCCAGTCACTCTAGGCGTTGGATATTCAGGAGGATGCGTTTAATTCTCATGATAAAAAAAAGGATCCTGGTTGACTTTCCATTGACATTTGTTGTTAATTGTGCAAAAAAAAACATTAAAAAAAAACACATCCCATTAAGCCTGTGATTAAGTAAGTGATTTTGAGGTAAAGGCATCAAAACCTAGCTACATTTGGTCGTGATATATTGGCATCTATGTGAAATAAAACCATTGATACATTACTTAAAGGTACAGTTTACAATCTTCTAAAAAAATATTTTATGATATTTTTGATGTATTTAGTTATTCACTATGTCCTTCGAGGAAATATATCGACTAAAGGAGCTGAGACCTTTTCTAAAGCTGACACCGAGTGGATCCTCTTCCCAGCTGCTAATAAGTTTTGGACACACCCTTCCTCATCAGAAGAAATTAAAACAAAGCTCAAGAAGAAAGAGACATATTTCAAACTGCATGGCTGTACACTTATTGAATATTGACGCAAGAAATGCATCCCACAGGGACTTTGCATCTGAAAATAAACGAGGACTTTTACAAGAAGTGGTGCAACATATTAAATAAATATTACCTGGATTTCATGCTATTTGAATGCTATTGAAGAGGTCTTACAACGAAAGGACGACGCCATGAAATAAATTGCAATTAATGAAGAACTATGAGAAAGACTACGGGCAATGATTTTAATAATGTCAATGATTTCACTCCACTCAAGTCATATGAAGATGGTCTGATGGCAACACAATTTAAGAAATTCAAGAAGAAGACCCTGAACATCCATCCACCTCAAGCCACCAGACTAACACATCAGATACCACTACGACCGACAGTGATTTCCCTAGCGACTCTGATTCCAACAGAACTACTACCAGCACCAAGCAGGCAGAAATCTCCATTAAAAAAATGGTCAGTGGCATGGAAGAAAATGAGGAGGGGCAAGAAAAAGAAAAAAATACCCTGAAACATATGTTTGGCAACTCTGATATACAAAAGTCTGATACACCTGTATTTAAGCTGCAAAGCACATTTATGCCTTATATTTCGAATCCCTCTATCCTAACTTTTTGCCGAATTGTTGAGCAAGAAACCCTTGACTACCCAAATCATTCTCTCTCAAACCTCCGTCAAGATCATCATTTGGCTGAACAAGAACTTTCGAAAGATTGAGATTATTATCAAACCTGCTGACAAACCTAGTCGTTCAGAACATGTCAGACAACAAAGATGAGGCCTACCGGTAATTTAATGAGGAATATCTTTAGACACAACTGAACCCCATCCTAGACTTCCAAAAAAAGATCTCAGAAGCCACAGACCGAGCTCTGGAACTGAATTTGATCTCTAAGAATCTAAGAAAAAACATCATTTTCTGAACTGCAAAAACCCTGAAACTTCTGTTTTATATATGCTGCCTACAATCCATAAAAGCTTGTTTTAACCCAACAAATGACTTATTGTAACAAGTAATGATTCTCTACTTAAACCATTATTGAACTGTGTGTTTAATCATTTTCTTAAACCAGATGTTTAGAAGCGTCCATTGTAAATTAAAGATTCTACTGATTTAATAAACAAGATATCAACATTAAAAGAGTTACCTAATTATATAATTATGTCCACCTTTGATGTGGAAATCCTCTACACTAATATCTCTCATGGCAAAGGACTTGAACCCCCTGAGTATTACTTAGAAGGCGCACTGAGGAAGCACATATATAATTTATCTGTGAGCTTGCTGCTTTGGTCCTAAAACTGAACTACTTTTCCTTCAATGCAAAGGAACATTGATGAGGTCTACATTCGCTTCAGAATATGCTAATGAATTTGTTTTCTTTAACACAGTTATGTTTTCAATACTAACAGAAGCCCCTTCCTTCATAGACTTTTTAAATGGTTCAGACCTAGATGACATCATTTGCATTTTTCAGGCACTTGAAATGAGCTGAATGATTTTGTCAATCTCCTCAATATGAATCCTGACCTTAAGTTCTCAGTGGAATATGATCATGTGTCTTTTTTGGATATGTGGATTGAATTATGCAACAGCAGCCTCATTCCTTTCTTATATCAAAAAGATAGGAACACGTAGCCAGTAGTGCTCATCCCAGAGATCTGAAATATGGTTTACCCGAGAGTCAGTTCCATAGGCTCAGACGCATATGTCATTCTAATGAGGAATATATTGACAAAGCTGCGGTTATGAACACAAAAAAAGTGTGAAACAAAAAGCTCCTCTGTCTCCTGCTTCCCCACCTATACCCCTCTGGCACACATTCTCAAGAACACATTTCTAAAACATTGGCTTTTTTTTTTTACCTCTGATCCAGCATTAACACTGCAGCTCAAGTATCCTCCCCTCTTTGTGTATGGTAGGGTCCTAATTTACGCAATTAGCTGGTTGGAGCCATCATTAAGGCAGGTCCTAAACAGACTCTTTTAGCTCCCCTAAAAGATGGTAATTATCCATGCGGCAATTGTGCCCAGTGCCACAAAACATAGAAAACTCTTGTTTTTATCCAAGATCGGTAGGGTTCCTGTAAAGGGTTTTATCACATAGAGCATAGACAATGACAATTATCTATTTATTATAATGTCCATGTGGCAAAATGACACGCAATAAGTGAGCACAAGAGCTCCATCAGGCTCCATGAGGTTAACTATCCAGTCGCCCGCCATTTCAATGCATTTTCACACCCTATCACCTCTCTTCAATTCCAGGGCATTGAACATAATGAATTGCAAAGAGAGGGAGATATGGAAAGAAAGATATATTTTTAGGATTGACACTTTAGATACATTTCAGCCGATTGGCCTCCATGAGGATTTTGATGTGAGTGTTATGGTGATATTCTCATATGGGTGTTATGCTGTAATCCAAGTTATTTAATGTAGAATTTGGAATCTATGTTTTAAAACTGCTCCTGATACCCCTTCATAGCCTACATGTTCAATTATTGTTTTGAGATATTTTTTCTTATAGATCTGGGGATTTGTTATTAACAATGGCTCAAGCCTGATTCCTCTCAAAGCCCTATGTAATAAAATTATATGTTATTATTGGGTGCTCCGTGATTGAATATGTTTTTTTTCTGTATACACTCTGCTCCACCCCCTTGTTGTGTTGTAAAGGGGTTGCATCCACTTGTAAACCTCTCAGTACTATGTTCAGCACTTGAAAGCTTTAGTTATCAGGAGGCGGAGCCTCTACCAGCAGCGTGTGCACAGGTGGACTGCATACTGTGATTGGGATGGGATCTGTTTATTTCTACATCTACCAATCATGTATACTCTGATGAAGTTCCTTTAGACTGAAAGTTTAAAATAAAGTGTTCTCTGCATAGATTTAATTATGCGGGTATCAATTCTTTTTGAGCTTTTTCCATACTTCCAACACCTTATTTGAGATAAAACCGGGTTAAGCATTAAATATTTATCCTGCATTAAAATGTGTTGAAAAATCTAATCAGAGATGTGTCTCTGTCTATAGTGACATTCCTTTATACCACTCTTGTCCACTGATGGGGTCGGCTACAGGTACTTTTCAGTCAGTATCAACAAAGTTCTTAAGCTCTCCTTTGCAACTTTGAAAACAGTTTTTAAAAAAAGTAAGAACTAGGCCACTCAATGTAGGAAACATTGGTGTTTTTATTCTTTAATGACACGGAGTGCCGGCTGCAGCACAGGTGTAGGGGAGTACACAAATATAGTCAAACAACTCACTAGTGAAGGTCAGAGTCATTACTGTAGCCAACAATTAATTCTAAGGTGAAGAAGAGGATACTGACAGGCCAATGTCTTATATTAAGCATACCAATCAGATAGTAATGAGAGGCCTTCAGTGCCCTTTCACTCAAGCAGAACATTACTTGTGGTATTAAATTATTTCTCATACAGGTTGTGTTGATGCTCATATAAACGGACTGTTTAGATTTTTAATTGAGACAAACAGTGCCTGCTATTTTTCTCCTGATTAGAATAGGCTGAAAACAGTGACCTGTCCTAATGAATCCCAAAGACACAATTAAACATAGCACCCTGAAAATCTACATGGAAACCATCACCATGCATGATTTTCTGAGCTTGTTAAAATCATGAAACCCAAACTCAATAGTCAATAGATAACTAAAATAGTAATTGTACTGAAAACTTTATTTCTTGTTGTGTATTTTCTGTCAGACAGCTACAATTACCAACATCCAAACGTACAATGACGGACCATTATACTACAATTACCACTACAGCATCATGCCATAACTTAAAGTAATGATCTAAATCTGCCAGCTGCACTTACAGTTTCTCCTATCTGATTCATTTTATCTGTGACCAGATGTTAATGTTCATACCAGCCAATAAATACTGACATGTTTATATAAAATGGGCCTAAAACAGGTTCCACCAATCCTTCGCTTCCTCGCTGTCATCGCTGTAATCACGCTTGCATATGAGCGGGCACATCCAGAGAAAACCAGTTTCCTTCAGCTGCTTTAGGAAATGAACACAAGCTGTTTTCAGCTCAACACGTCTAACTCGGACACCTGTTTCTGGTAGACAGACTTAGGCTCCTCTCAGCAGCTTGCACAATATTATAAATAAAATCATCTACATCAAGTTTAACAAGGAAAATGGCTTTACTCCTTCATGCTACTGATTCTAAGCGATTGTGATCTTTACAGAAAATAACTTGTCGTTTAGATTTTGTTAGCAACAAACTTTCTCCCATGTCCTCCTGCTGTGCTCCAATATGGAGATGGGTTATACTATTAGCACCCAGTGAGCAGGCCAGTGAGAATTGATGGAACAACATGAAGACAGTTTGGCATTATCACCATATACAAAAGCTATTTGCACCCCCTGACTTTACCTCAAAAACAATTAAGAGCTATCAGCTTTACCTGTCTGTGGAAAACAGCCAATGTGATGCGGGAGCCTGTTAAGTTCATTCTGCTTACCGTATCACAACACTGCTATATTTTCTCATAAACCACATCAATTGTTGTTCAAAATGTGTTCATTAACCCTCACTTAAGTTAAACAAAAAGAAAAAAAAGACACCTGTCACCAAAACAAAATGTTTATAAATGGTTGTTTTAGACTCAGATGATGTCTGATGATGACAGTAGCTGCCGCTGTGCACGCCCATTACGCACGGCTGTGGCTATCTGCAACCATCATCAGTGGTGACATTTCACTGTTTATTATCAAAAGTCAGCAAGATGATGAAAGAAAAACGAATAGCATAAGGAAAAAGACAACACAGGAAAATGATGGCTCGAATTGGAATAAAAAAAATAAAAAATAAATTAATAATAATAATAACATTTTGACTATGCATTTTCTTTGTCGACTGATCATTTCACAGCTGGCGTGTATGTCTGGACTGAAGCATGCGTGAGGTGCAGGATGCTTGTTTTTTGTGTGTATTTTTTGGGCCTATTTGTACTGTAAATGAGGGCAATAATGTATCCAGCTACATATACAGATAACTCATTTGTGGGACAATAGTTGTTGTATATTTAGTGGTGGAGTGACTGAATGTGAAAATGTATGATTTTCAATTTCTGAAGTTATTTCAAATCCTTGGAAAGACAATGAGGCTCCCAAAAGATACCAAATATACTGGGTTTTAAGTTTGTGTATAAAGTGTATTGGTGATGATTTTCTATTTGAAATGATGGTGCTGCCATAACAAATATCCTTGATTTGAATGTCTCATTCAATATCTGTGCTGAAGCACTGGAACTTCTGTGTGAAACTCTGCTCTGAACCTTCTGAAGGATATATTAGATTAGATAGCTAAATGTACATTCAGCAATTACTGGAATTTTCATTATTGAATCCATATTTTACACAAAGACACAATTTAAAGATTCACCCTATTCATCAAGCCCAGTCTAGAGCTTTGCGTTCAACATTTACAGCCTAAAATACATCTTCATTTCTCATCTTCAAAGATTAATCTCAAGATTTGTAGTCTTGGCTTCCGACAAAATTGCTGCTGTGGTCAGTATGAATTCATGTTGGTTATTATGGATTCCAACAGGCAGTTTACATGGTGGAGAAAAGGTTGCATAGAGTCCAATTTCTCAAATTACTCCTGCACTATATGTCTTTTCCAAACTTTGTTTCATCAAAAATATAGAATCAACTGCTTCTATGTACTGTGTGTACATTAATTGCAGTTTTATCAAACAACAATAACAAATATGCAGAAACTATTAACAAGGGGACCCACGTGGAATTCTATTGTAATATTATAGAAAACAATGTTTTTTTGTGGGGGTTTTCACCATGTTTTTTATGAGTTTATTTTGTGCAAATGAAAAAATGCAAGTTAAAACTGCAATAACCGCTTGTCACTCGGGGCAGTGGAATGAGCAAACAGTGGAGTGGACATCGGGCCACTAAAGGCATGTGGACGGCCTCGGCAGGAACAGTGGTGGTTAGACGGTGTCGTAAAAATGGAGATACAGACAGCCAGACCTGGAGTGATGCTCTAAACTAAATTATAGAGAGATGTGTCTGCAGTGAAAACATTCAGAAATGCAGATGGTGCTGACTAAGCTAATTAAGCTATGGTGTGTGGCGCTAAATGAGGGGTCTAATGGGGATAAATATAAGGCTGCAGTTATGTTTGTTTTTCCTCATAGCGTTCAGTATGTAATTACATTTCATATAAGCAACGCAAAGTAGCGAATTAAAGTGTTTGTGTCTATCATTTGAACCCTGGCACAGAAGTGAACTGCTCGGTGTGTCTTAAAGAGGAGCAGCTGGACCACAGCGGGACCTCTGGTACTTTGCTTGTGACAGAAATCTTTCTCAGTTGATTTATGTCATGTCTTTTTGCCTAAGCTGGGGCCAATTAAGGAATTATTTCTTCACATAGTTGACAGATCCAAGTGACATGGGAGTAAAAATAAGTTCTTATTTGCTAATTTGGAAACTTTTTCAACCACGACAAAAAATAATGGGTGGTAATTCATAGACATTTTCAATTTAAAGCAAAGGTCAGCATTGCAATTTCCTGTTCTATGTTAAATAAAATGGGAAACAATTAGGCTGAAATCACATACAAACTGAATGCCATGACTTTAACTTACATCATTTACACAATAGTGAACAAAGGTATGCTGTCCAATACAAAGCGTGAGGAGAATAAGGAGTGATTTTAAACATAAAGATCTTTATTTTTAAACATGTAAAAAGACAAAGGGTAAAAATGCCACTTCACTGCTCTGGAGGTCCTGGCAACTGTTTCTTTGCCAGGACAAGTAACTTCATGGAGTTTTATTATGATTTATTTTATTTTATTTGCAACAATGGCAAATTACTATTTACTCCAGACAGCCGATACAGCTTTCAGTTAAGTAAACTTAAAAAGCTTTACAAAGTGCAAGTTTATAGTAAAATAAAGAATCCTAAACTCCCACCAAAGAGAAGACCACAGAGTTTAACAATTGTTTCACCCAAGGACTTATTTTTTTGTTCCGTTTTTATTGTTCATGTTGTTGTTCTGTTGCTCTCTGTCAGCAAGGTGTTGAATCTACACAATCTCATCAGTGATTAATTGAATCGAGCAACAGTTGCCTTGGGAGATAAACAACTTATTTTTAAGTTTGACAATAACTGTGTTGCATCCGTTCTAATGTGAAGTTCCAACCTTGAAGGTATATGTGTATCTATGTAGTCATGCTTCATGCCATCTGATTAGCATGTGTACCAAACAACTTGAAGTTATCATGGAGAGAAAGGTGGCTTTTACTCATTTTGGGGCGGTTCCATATGTCAAGTATCGCAAAACCTTAAGTGGTCCAACATTGATTTTTCAACGTCTCACTTATCATGCTAAAGATAGTTTTGAATTTGATAATAAGCTACTTTTCTTACTTTTTACGGTCATTTGGGCATATTTTTGTTATATCCATTTCATGGACACTAACCTTACCCTCATCTCTGTTGTTGGCTTGAACAATAGACTCATTATTATTTAATAATCTTGTTTAATTTTCCAGAGAGACAGTTATCTTTTTAAAAGTCAAAAGAATAAGTTTTTTGGGAGAAACCTTTTATCATCAGGCCAATTCCTCGGCTTTGATGTGAGATAAAGCAATTGAGAATCACATTAATACCAAAACATGGTCGGGACGATTTATCTCAACCAGCTAATGAGCCTGGGAATGTTTCCAGTGTGCATAATCAAATGTGGAAGAAAATACAATGCTTGATTAGCATATAACAAATAAATACTAAAACAAATCCACCAGTGCTAGTATAAAGGAACAGGTAGACTGTGGCAGAGCTGGAAAGATTACAGAGGATTTAACTGGGCACAACAACACTAACAGTACAAGTGGGTGTCTCTCATCGATATCTATTGTCATTTTCTTAATAAAAGCAAAAGAAAACCGGTTATACATTAAGAATAGCTTGGCATTCACTTTTGTGGGTATTTGTTTATAAATGTATATTTCATACAGCCCAGTTGACCGGGTTCACAGAGAGAGCAAATGAGAAAACAAATGAGGGAACGTATTCTGTATGTGAGGTTAAGAGGTTTATTTTTTGGCTTTAATTAAGGCCATCTGAATGTCGTTACATGTTTTTACATCTCTTCAACAAACCACTGTGACCCTGTCTTTTTTCCCCCAGACCAAAACTGACCAGCAGATACAACCAGTACTCGTTTCCTGCTTTTCTCCTTCCTAAAGCTTTGTTAAATACTGTATGTACTAAAATGAATTCCATCCATGCAAGGTGTGAAAACAGTTTCTTGACAAAAAGTTGAGAAAATATCTACATGTACATCTACCGTTAGACAAGGCGTTAAGTTTATGCTAATGTCGACTAACTGCGAAAGACATTTTCAACATTTTCAGTTTCCCATTCCACTGCCCTAACATTAAAAGGTGTTTATTATGAAGCGCATGCAAGAAGCGATGAAGTATCAGCTGCAGCTTTGCACATGTTAGCTGACAGCTGCAGATGATGAGAGCATAACAGAAAACTGAATTTAAAAGGATTGGTGACGTTTGCCCAATAAGCAGATCAGATATTGATGGAAATAATCCAAACAACTTTATTTGGAGTTAAAAGTGTAGCGTGGAAGTGAAGCTCATAATCGTACTGTTAAAAGTGTATCAACAACGTTGTTTGGTATATCAAACATAGTTTTATTATTGGTCCTTATTATATTTTCCTAATAAATTTGGTTAGACTTGTTTAAAATCTGTTTGATTGTTTTTCCACTTGTACTTCTTGTCCTTTAAAGATGGGTACTGGTTTTTCAGAGAAGTGCAATTAACTTGGTAAGAGACATGCAATTACTGCAAAAGGAAAATCCAAGTTTTACAAATATTGAATAATCTTTTAAGATATGACGGTTTAATGCACTTATTGTAAGTCGCTTTGGATAAAAGCGTCAGCTAAATGACATGTAATGTAATGTAATGTAAAGATATCCGCAGATTAAGAATTAGTATGTCTTCCCTGATGAGTGTTGATTTGAGGTTTTGAAGAGTATATGTTGATTATCCTAACAAGGAAAAGCTTGAAACGCTTTGGTTCTGAAACATTTTCCATACGGATCATAATGAAAGAAAGTAAAGATTTGCCTTTGCTCATTAATCATCATCATAATTAGTGCCTCACACGTGTCACACACTCAGAGTTGTGCAGTCACAGCATAGGCTTTTATGTAGGCCGTCAAATCACAACTCAATGCCCAGTAAAGTGAGAAAACACTCCCAAGATTTAGTAATGATTAGATTAGTAGCCGCCTAAATTACAGAGAAAATGTGTCTTTCAGCCAAGCATCAAAAAGATGCTGTGAAAACATTCAGAATTGCAAATGATAATGACAGAGCTAATTAAGCTGTGGGTGTTGTGTGGCGCGAAAGGATCTGGCTAAAGGATCTAAACGTAAGGCTGCAGTTATGTTGCTGTCATCTTTGCACATTGTGCGATCATTTAAAGCAGAGAATAACAAATTAGAGGGTTTGTGTATGTCATTTGAATGAACCTGCCACAGACTTTTGCGGCATAGTTCATCTGGAGCTGGAGCACGAGCATGATGGATCCATTGTTAATTTTTCTGCTCCTCTCGTTGATTAAAAAATTGGATGTGTGATAAATCGAAGATATTACCTTTTTGATTCATATCTCCTTGTTGCTGTCCCTCCACCTTCTACATGCACAATTTGTATATGAAACAAAAGCAAGATTAATGACCCTTGACAGTGAAATATTAAATGATCCAGATGCAAATACACTGAATGTCTGTGGCCGCTTTTTTTGTAATTCAATTCAAGGGCAGAAATTAGACTTGCAAAACTTCACCCAAACGCAGGAAAATTACACCGAGATGTAGCCTTGCTGTTAGTGGCAAACAACAGGGAAATGAAACATGCACCTAAAAGATGGGACCATCAATCTAATGGGATTCTATTGCAAATTCTCTGCATCTCAGTATTGCCAGCTCTCACTGGGGTATGTATAGTCAACAGTGGAATAGCTTTCAGACACTTCAGCATGAGGACAGCAGCTCTCCAGATCCCATGAAACAAGCATTATTGCATGTAAAACTCAGATTTAAAAAAAGGAAATTCTATAGAAAGAATAACAGCTTGAAATAGAAAATTGTGGAAGCCATCAAAAGCCAAATCAGCGTCATCACACATGGTAATAGTCTCACTTAGTGATCGCTGCCACATGGTAGTGGCAAGCATTAACGCTACTCATTAAGAAGATTTGAGCCTCACTTTGATCAACATGTGCCAGCATGAGATGAATTGCACATTCTGACACATTTATTTATGACATTTCTAACAGTCATTTTTTTTTTATTCTTAACCTAACTTTGTCATTCATCATGCTGTGGCGGAGATATTTAATTTGAATTTGTTTAAGGGAACTAGCGATGTCACCACAAATAACCTGAAGCATCTTTTAGATTCAGAGAAGAAATGGAGCTCGAGAAGCCAAACTCTTCCTGTGGGTACACTCATTTGTGCTGGAAAAGAAAGAAAGTGGAGGGTTGGATGACAAATTTGGCGGAGGGAGCATGATTACCGAGACACTGGCAGCATCGGTTGTCACTTCTGTAAAGCCTCAAAATACATATTTTTTCCAGACCCTCAAAATAAGGAGAATGAGTTGCTTACACATTAGGACTGATTGTAAAACATTAAGATACCATATACCTTCTTACTACATCAGTGGATGGCTCGGTGCAGACATGTCACGTCACGCAAGATAAAAGTTGCATCGTTCCTGATTTGAGATATCTGGGGAAAAGTGTGGGGTGATAAGTGGAAAGAGCCACCACAACTTGTACAACAGAGTGTAAAACATTAGGAGGCGTCAGGGCTGCAGACCTGCACAGCCTGGATCTATCTGTGTTTTGAAAAGGTTTTTTTTCCCCTGTTAATTGTCAATACAGGTTATTTGTGGAGTGTTATGTAGTGAGTTCATATTGTAAGGCTCACATTATCACAAGTGTTCATGCATAGCAATATTCAAGTTGACAACCGCCAAATTTACACATTCTCACTCCCAGCTCCCAATACCAACGTTTGACCAGCGTCCCTAAGCTTCAAACTATGACGCCCTAGCCAGCGTCAGATTTGCTCGTTACATCGTGTCTTTTCAAATAAACTTCCGTCTAGACTGCAAGTTGAGTTTAGGCAACAAAAACACTTCGATAGGTTGAGGGAAAGAGCGTGGTTGACTTTAACTTGACTCCCTAACAAATCACGCAACTGTAACGACTGCTGGCACGTGGGAAGGCTTACATTGGAGTTGATTGAATCAGACGCTGATCAGCACTGACGTTGGTCAGTGCCCATCGGTATTTGACAAGTTGGGAGTGATGCCGGTTGGATTGAGACTTGTCCTCCCAAGAACAACAACAGCATCTGTCGTTTCAGCAAGAGCTCCAAAACAACATGAAATGTGTTTGCGTTCAAGTGACAAACCCTCTAGTAGCAGTAAGGTGATATTATTATGTTAAAGTCTTCACATGGATGAGGTTATGGAAGATGACTGGCTCAACCAAACATGATATTGTATATGGTTTGTTTCCAAACACAGTTATTTTGTAATTCTAACCACAGTTAGCCTTAACCACATGCCTATTATAAACCTTTTTTTTTTTACAATGTTTGCAATGCTAACCCTTAATTATGTTTTCACATCATCAAACACCTTTCTATGGTGCAGGAGGAAGTCGCGCAGCGCATCCCAGATATACGTTGTTTTGCGCAAGTCCTCGTTTTCTTCAATCTGTAAAACGGAAGGTGGTGAGTGCCATGTTAGCACGACCCAGAGAGCCACACTAGCCCCATGTGACATAGGTGCAGAAATCAGCCAGACAACCATTTAGCAGTATTCAAAGAGAACACCAACACCTCCTCTTCTCCATCCTGCTTTCAGTGAATGCAGCGATTGTGTTCAGCTTAAATTATGTCAACCGCCATGGCATCACTGAAAGGGGTGTCAGCGTTGCTTCACAATGCAAATTATAATGCCTGGATGCAGTGTGATTGCCATGACGATTCTTAGTAGAATGTGAAATGAAAATATGAAATGTATGGCTATTTAATGTTGACAATGTGAAGTGGTAGTTTCATTCTATTCAAAAACATGTCTGCAGTGTTTGACTTCTTTTTTAAACAAACCCATTCAAGGATTATTCAAAGTTTGGGCAGTGAGTTAGTTTCAGGAGTTGCTCCATTTTCTGTCAGCATCTGAGTCGAGCTTTGAATTCACTGCAAATGGTTTAAATGATGTCACCGCCCACAGTCTCAGGCTAATTTGACAGTGAGGAATGGAGAGAACATAAGCTTGACTGTGGTGAAGACATGTACAATTCAAAGCTTCTGCTCTACTGTATAGCAGTTTTCACACTCACAAAGTTTTATGCATTTTTCCAAACAAGGAAACTGTCAGCTGGGATTCCACTGAGCATAAGGTCAAACTACAGTATGTCAATGTAGATCTTCTCAAGAGATTCTGTTTGAATTAATATCTGAAAGCAATGTTTTCTTTGCTGTGGTTTTCTTTGCTGTTGCTTAGCATGTACATCTAGGCCCCACCACAGCACTGAGACAGCTCTGATCAAGGTGACAAATGATATCCGCCTGAACACCGACGCAGGCAAAGTCTCAGTCTTAGTTCTGCTGGACCTGAGCGCTGCCTTTGACACAGTTGACCATGGACCTTATTACAGAGGTTAGAAAACTGGGTGGGAATCTCTGGTACTGCTCTAAACTGGTTCAAGTCCTATCTCGAGGACAGGAGGTATTGTGTTGATAGACCAAATGGCTTTGACCTGTGGGGTTCCCCAGGGGTCAATCCTAGGACCCCTATTATTCAATATGTACATGCTTCCATTAGGCCAGCTAGTACGCAGCTATAACGTGTCCTACCACAACTATGCAGATGACACTCAGGTCTACGTGTCACTGACGGCAGGTGAATATGGGCCTGTAGATTTACTTTGTCACTGCATCGAACAGATCAGTGTGTGGATGCAAAACAATTTTCTCCAGCTAAACTTAGACAAAACTGAAATCATTGTCTGTGGCCCACAGAAACAAAGAGAAAGTGTTATCAGTCACCTTGAGACTCTCTCTCTAAAACCTAAAAATCAGGTTAGAAATCTCGGGGTAATATTGGACTCAGAAATTAACTTTAACAGCCACATTAAATCAATAACATAAACAGCTTTTTACCATCTAAAAAACATTGCCAAAATCAAAGGAATAGTGTCCAAACCAGACTTGGAGAGACTAATCCATGCGTTTGTTTCCAGCACGGCCTGCTCACTGGGCTCTCTAAACGAGCTGTAAGACAGCTGCAGTACATCCAGAACGCTGCTGCTCGAGTCCTGACAAGAACCAGGAAATACGACCATATTAGTCTACTGCTCAGGTCTTTGCACTGGCTTCCTGTTGCTCAGAAAATAGACTTTTAAACAGCTCTGCTTGTGTACAAATCTCTTCATGGTCTAGCACCAAAGTACATGTGTGACATGTTAGAGCCATATGAACCATCTCGGGCTCTGAGAAGCTCAGGGAGTGGTCTCCTGCTGGTGCCCAGAGTCAGGACTAAACACGGGGAGGCTGCATTTCAGTTTTATGTTGCTAAAATCTGGAACAGTCTTCCAGAATATGTGAGACAGGCCTCAACTCTGTCAATGTTTAAATCCAGGCTGAAAACGGTTCTATTTGACAACTGTAAGTATTTTATATGCACTCTTCGCTTTTAATATAATTAATATATTATTATTTTAATGTTTTTATGGAATGATTTTATTTGCCTTTTTGTAATTTTATGTAGCTGTAAATCACTTTGAATTGCCTTGTCTACGAATTGTGCATTATAAATAAACTTGCCTTTCCTTGCCTTGCCTTACAATAACCTCTGGCATCAGAGGATCAGAGGATCGACAGTTCGATCCCAGGCTCTGGCCCATGTCGATGTGTCCTAGGGCAAGACACCAAATTGCTCCCGTAGCTGTGCTTACGGTGTATGAATGTGTGTTTGAATGTTACTCCTGATTGGCAGGCCACTGCCATCAGTGTATGAATGGTTGTGAATGGGTGAATGATGATAAGTATTCGCTTTGAGTGGTCGGAAGACTAGAAAAGCGCTATACAAGTAGTTCCATTACTTTTTTAATTGTTGTTGCATGTCATTCAAAAGTTTGGAATCTTTTATCATTTGGTCTCATTTGCAAATGAAGACGCTTAATCCTCCTCCTCCAATTGAATCTACATCAATAACCCTTGCAATCGCGTTCACTGTCTAGAATTTAAAACACATTATATATTGTATATATTTGTTATTTTCTTTATTATTGAATTTTCTTAATGTAATATGTCATCCTCTGCTATCTATCTATCTATCTATCTATCTATCTATCTATCTATCTATCTATCTATCTATCTATCTATCTATCTATCTATCTATCTATCTATCTATATATTTATATATCTATCTATATATCTAACTATCTATCTATCTATCTATCTATCTATCTATCGATCTATCTATCTTAATATTCTCCCTGAATGAGTAACGAGTCCAGAGGTCTAATTGTTTTCACTGCACTTTAAAAAAAGGGTCAACATCTTGAAAGAAGAAATAACAAGAAAGAAAATCTGAATTATTTACACTGACTAAAATCAAAAAAACAATTAAAACAAAATTGAAAAGTATGAACTCATCCTAGAGGTACCACTTTTCAATTGACTCCAACTAAAAGAAATTTCATTTCTAAACCTCAGCACTAGATTGAATGAAAAATAATATAATATTCAACCTCACTGCTTCCCTATAAACACAACATTTTCCCTATAAACAAAACGTAATATGAGAAGGAAAACATGGAAAAACAACTGAGACAATACACATTGTTGCATTTTCCTTTTGCAACTCCCAGATTAATTGTGCTAATTGATGTTATGCATCAGGAGGAGCTATGACCAGTCACACAGGATCGCATCAACAATTCAGTTAATTATCTATAAACTTAGATCACAAAGAGGAGATACCTTTATGAACGTGGCAGTATAAAAGCTTGTGCATTTGAGTGACATTGTTTCCTGCTAATAAATAAATAAATCATATACATTCATAGTCTGAGTCTAAGTCTGTTGATTTACATTTACTTTTGTTTGTGTTTTGTTACCAACCTATTATTGAGAATGTCCTTCTTATATCCCTAGAAATCTGCAATACTGTAACAAGTTATACTGCAAGTAACCCTTTAGGCAAAATAGGTCAACATAACTCTGTGATGCTTTATTTTTAAGCCAGCATTCAAAAACACATTATAAGGACATTATACGGTAATGTTTAAGCAGATATACAGAAAAGACATCTTAAGTGTTTATTAATATCATTATTACAAAGTCCTCCTTTGAAAAATATTTTTCTAAGGAGGACTTTGTAATAATGACACATTTTAAATCATATAAATACATCTTCATATGGATATAAATATTAAGTATTTATTACTGATTTTATGTCAAATTTAATTTATATATATTTGTTCTTCACTCTCGATGAAAACAAACCACTGATGAAGGTCACACAATGTCTGAAAACTCTAGAAGAGCACCTTGAGTTGTTTATTCATTTTTTTTTTTGTGTGTGTGTGTCTAACTTCTATTTCCCAGGTCAAGAATGAACCATTAAGGTCAACATATCTTCATGAGTTTTGAACATATCATAAACAGAGTTTGCCCTCGATGGACTGGCGGCCTGTCCAGGGTGTCCCCTGCCTTCGCCCTATGTCAGCTGGGATAGGCTCCAGCGCCCCCGCGACCCTAATGAGGATAAGCAGTATTGAAAATGGATGGATGGATAAACAGAGTTGAACCTAATTTGTACAATACAATTATATATGCTTTATAGGGGAAGTTGTTGACAGATATAATAACAAACATTTAAAAATGAGCATATATCTGCTTACAACCACATTATTGCATGAATAAATTATGTATTACGTCTATATGTACGCCTTATAAATGCTAAATAGGGGGTGTCAAGTACTACACAGAGTTAAATGTAATGAATGCAGGCACTGAAATCCTTCTTACAGGGTGGATGGATCACCTGAAACTATACAATCCCCGCCATCTGAGTCAGATACTTCCGTTCATTTGTCAATATCACTGGCCATTTTTGCTTTCAAGGGCGCATAAACGAAAGGTTGAGTGCAGACATTGAACCTAATTATGCGGATGGTTGCGGGACTCTAAAAGCCATGGGTCATTAGCTCTCATAAAGGTCTACATGTCGTCCCCTGAGTGACGTTCTGCTGAGGACAGGGAGATGCATCTGATGCATTTTTATTATAGACTCCACAATGACTGCGGAGGGAGTTTGGTCGATAAAACAAAGGCTTGGGGAGTGTCAGGAGCGTATTGTTTTTTCAACTGTCGGGCCTTCTATCACACGTTTGTATTGAATCTGTGCTCTGGATGTAGACCTGTATCATATATCTGCAGAGTAAGCCGCTATTTATGCTGCAGCAATGCACAGAAGAAATTCAATGCATTCTTTCTGCCATAAAAGTGATTTAAAAACTAGACGAAATGCATTTGTCTGTCTTTCTTATCGCAAATGTGTTTACTTTAGCTGAGGATTTTTCCTGAGAGCTATATTTAGACATGCAAGACACCTGGACAAGAACAGAGAAAAATGCTGAATTTATTGCGAGTGAATGCTACAGCACTTGTGTACTTCCTTTAATCTTAAATTATTTTTGCTGCATGTATTCAACTGGCTGATACATATTCCCCCCCCCCCCCCCCCCCCCCCCCCCCCCCCCCCCCCCCGGGACATGTATCTATCTCCCACACACAATAAAGCCTGATTTATTTTCAGTCTTCTCTGTGCGTTCAATAATGTAATTTCATCTGATTCAGGCAGAATCCTGGCATCCAGGTAGCAAACACTCCTTTTTGTCTGCTCTTGGATTTGGAACCATCTTTTTCCCTCGGACCTAAAACAAAGCATGTGCTGGATGTGAGCCACGACTCAGACGAGATGCTCAGAAAATGATCTTCAGCATGCATCAACCGTGAACTGATTTAGGTGGGGAGAGGGAATGTAGCTTCCCTGCAAAACAAACAAATGACGGTGTCTGGATAGTTGCTCTCTGCATAGCACTAGGATAACAGCGCATGATGAAAGAAGCATAGTTATTAAATGTGTCTGTTTATATATGTAACACTTATTTCAAATATAATAAATAGCAGCCCGCCATTCTTGCATGGAGTTGTGCAACCACTGCAACATATTCCAAAGGTAAATAATATATTGCCTAAAGGTCACACATACAGATTTCAATGAGATTTCATTATTACAACCAGACCACCACAGAAATGCAACAGTATATGACCTTTCAAGGCAAAGAAAGCTTGTGAGGGTGCATTGATGGTAAAAATTGATTATTGTCCTTCCATCTCCATGTGATATCACATCTCCTATATATAGAAAAACCACAATATGTTGTAATCTCACTTGACTGCATGGTGTTATTATGTTATCTTTCACCCCTGCACAGTGCCTGCATTGATGCCTTGAATCCAGGTGACATATTGCATTGTAAGGACATTAAGATGGCTTCACAGGTTAGCAAGGATATAGACCCATCCCATGCATAATTGTCACGTCAAAAATAAATCCTTATTCACATTAAATAGGATGGGATTCAACTCAACTGTGCAAGCCGAGCTGTAAACTCTGGTTTGTTTCTGCCTCCGTCATGGTCTGTGGCATAGATGCACAGAGTGCGTCCTACCTGTGGGTTATGTTCAAATGAAAATAGACACAGACAGTAGACAAGCAGGGTAGTGTTCAGACATTAAACAATGTTGTTTAATTAAAATGAAAACATACTCTTACTTTTACATTGTTAAAGTAAAGAAGGCTAATTCAGACTAATAAAGTTCTGTTAGCGGTTTGGCCTTGGTGCTGGATTGTTAACCACTGCCGAGCATGGCGAATGCCTGGGATCTATTTTTCTTTTCTCCTAACTGGATTGGGTCAATAAAACCATGGACACATAAGAGACAAGAGAAAGGCTGTTCCACTTAGATACAGAGTTGTAGTTTCTAGCAAATATACTCTGCTACATTTCTTCTTGTTATAACTGTGCGAGTAGAAGACAGTGGCACATTTCCCAATAGCAATCCCTTTGTTCATCTGCATAACTTCGATTTTGATAATTACATTACTCAAATGGAACTCCAGGCACCTACCCAGAAGCTGCCACTGCTTTGCGTTCTCACTTATGCTGCATTCAGACTTGGGCGAGTCATTTTTCACACACAAAAAGCCAGCTAGTAAAATATTCATTCTTCCTTTTTGCATAAATTACATCTCATTATCAGCTGTGCATACAGTCGCATACTTTTACAGATATTATTAATGTTATAGCACTTTCATCTGTTTCTGTGTAATTGGCTTCAACCTCTGCACAGTTTGTCTTCTTTCCTGGGTGAGATAGCTCTAATTTGATGCTGTTTCTTTGTGTAAAGAAAAACTGTGATTCGAGAAATAAACCCTTATGTGGTGTTTAGGTCAAAATTAACATAATGAAATACTTAAAGTTGGTTCTTTATTTTGAACATCTATGCCTTATTTTGTGAAGAGCGTGTGACATATTTTCCCTGAGCACATACATTCCCGACAAATGTATGTCCTTTCTACAGTTTCAGTTAAAATATTCACATTATACAGACCGAGATAAGACCTTCCCATAATCCTAAGGGTACCCCACTGATTATGCATTGCACTCCTAAAACATTATTTTACTCCAATGGACAATTTAAATATAAAGAAATTTAAAAGCTGAAAAAATATATATTTATTTTTTATTCAATAGATTCATGCCATTCATGTCTAGGGTCAGCTTTACCCAACCAACTTTATTAATGGGTTCAAAAAGAAAATGTGTTGCTCAAGCTTACAGCAATGAATTATTAGAACCTTCTGACGTTATCAAACTGAACGACAATTCAAGCGTCAATTTCTCTGGTCAGACCTTCTGGGTTCTCCGGAGTGAAACAAAGTCCTATAAAAGTGAAAGCACCTGCTTTGAGATTGTTTCATTTGATCAAGGATGAAAGGGGCAGAAAAAAATATTGAGAAATTAAATATGCATCCCTGCTATGCCTACTTGAAAGGTTAAAAATATGTCCTTGTTTATTATAATACATTTCTGCATCAGGCCGGCACTCGCCACCTCAGCAGGTTTATTAAGTCTTGGAATAAATTGTCTATTAGATATACAATGTTAGGCTTATATTTGGTGTTTTATATTGGTAATTATGCAAGTGAGTGGAGACTCATCTAAATAACAGTGGCAGGAACCCTGATGTTTGTGGGGGGCGGTGGATTAACTGAAGTTTACCAATCAAGCTCTGAGGAGCTTCATAGTGAATGTCTGCGGTTAACTAACACAACAGACTTTAACAGATCCATGAGCTGAAACACAAATGTGCAATATATCATGTTCAGCTCATGGCATGGAATTGGTGTACAACACAGGGGATGTAGCTCCCTGCCATGATGCTGACACATTGATTTCTTTTATCAGGACGCGTTACTCTGGCAGCTTATATTGTGCAGCGCTGTATGGCCATGTGTCCAAACATCTGCCAGCTCTAGCAGTCACTCTGTGCCTAAAAAGAAGCCAGCTTGCGCCAGGAGGGAGATAAATGCAGCAACTTCTGAATTATTGAGGAAAGTCAGAAGTATCTTAATTTTAATGACTTTGGACATAAGGGGAATTTGAGGATTGTCAGTGCTCTTTTCAATCCGAGCAAGGACATACAAGCATTCTCTAATTTAACAAGGAGACAGCTAATAATCTATTCGAGAAATAGCAGCGACCCCAAATCAACTGAAACCAGGCTCAATGATGACACACACACCTGTGCTGATTGTGGAGGATGATCATATTACTGTTACGGCCGTCATTTAGGAACAGTGAGAAAAAGCATCTTATAAAGAATTGTTTGTAGTTTTAAACCATAACTGTATTATTCCCCTCTTTATCTCAATAACCATTTTGTATCCATCCTAGTTAGCATTTTAATTAATTCAACTGATGGCGCTAAACATTGGCAAGTCGGTAAGTTCCCTGAGCAATTTAAGAAATGTTCAGTTATTCGCTCTCTTTTCTCACTTTTCTCCATCAGCTGTGCGTCATATGATAAACGGTGATAACTTTCAACAACCCTCAGTGACTTGCAAATTAGCAGAAGTTGTTGCAAGTGAAATGAAAATTGATCCCCAAGCTTTGCTGATCCTGGTACACATGATCTGTAAACGGAAAAAAAAGAAGAAAAATTGATGTTTAACAAGACGTCTCACAGATTATTCGGCATTGATTTGTCTTCCATGTTTGAAACCAAAACCATGGTTACTATGTGTGAACACACACTAACAAAGGTAAACAGGTGTTTTACTGCTCAATATGTAGCTGCTCAATGTAGCCTCAATAGAAAAGTAATACCATCATGTTTAGCTGTTACTGTATGGGTATAAAGCAACCATCTTTTTCACAATGTGGTTACCATCGGTTACTGGTGAAGACCAACACACACTATGCAAGGCCTTTCTCTATACACTGACATCAAGTAAATTATTATGGCTTCAATATACCAGATTAAACACATTGACACTCAGACTCTATATTCTGGATTTCTTGGCTATTAAATCATCCATCCAAGTCCTTTGCTGGGATTCGTTGCCCTTCTGTGATAAATGAATCTATTATTTTCTTCAGGAGCGTCGCTGACGGTCCGAGGTGGTTTGAACAACTGCAGTGATTAATGACAACATGAATTTAGCAGACACCCTCTACTGGCTTCAAATAGTAACTACTACCTCCTCGAAACATTCAAGTAATAACTCTCTTTTTCTGTGCAAAACTCTTTTTTTTCCTTCTTTTTCTCACATCTCCTTTATCCAATACTGACCACCCAAATATAAAACTCTCCATGTTTCTCTCATTATTTTCGCATTACAGAACATTATTCTTCATCCTCCAAAATTAGGTCAACCGCACCACCATATTACAACATGGCAAAGCCTCTCATCGTTTGAGAGAGTACAGTATTACTTTGATGAATGAAGTGATTTGCACATGTGAAACAAGTGTATGGCCTTATAATGATTAAAAACAAATAATAAAAATGGGAAACACAGTGGTTCAGTGCAGAATTCCGTGTTATTTATCTTAAGACTCATTGCCAGTGTAAGTCTTCATGACAGGTACAATACCATCAATAATCAATACAGGGGATAGCAATTGCTTCTCAGGAGTTGGATCCTCGTGTTTCCATATCCATTCAATATCCAAGACTTAGCTGGCTGCGACAAAACTCATATTTTCCATGGCACCATCTGCCTATTTGCTTATTGATTGCCTTCACACCTTTCCTATCAGCATAAATCATGAAAACAACTTTTTTTGGCAGTTGAGTTTTCACAGCACATGAATGCATTACACAGGCAGTCAGACTTTTCAAATTTACAATACAAAAATAATAACTTCAACCAAAATAAAATCAGATGTAATGTTCTTTGTCATGGATTAAGTTGTCTGTCATACCATGAAGAAATTAAACTGAGCCAGTGATAGCCAACAAAGCAACAACAGATTATTTTAAATGGTTGGCAGCCATCCCAAATACTTGTGATTTCAGTAAGTCGGCTAAAAGGTGCAGTTGTTTAATCTTTGAAACAAAACTCAGGACGTTCCGTAGATTTGAACAGTTTGGCTATGAATGTATAATTGCCAAAGTGCCCTTTCAGACTCTAAGCCTATTATTAGCTGCAGGAAATGGCTTCAAAAACAGCTCAGCCTCAAAAGGACGAGCATTGTTTTTTATAATGTACTTCGAATGCAAATATTACATAACCTACATTTGTGATGTGTTAGGTTGGCAAAAGTTCACCATCAAAAATACACAGGACTGAAAGATCCCGTTTTATAACTGTGCAATCATTGTTAGTTTTGAGGCTTATTTTTTTTAAAGAAAACAAAAAACTAGTTTTGTCTTGAAAGAGGCTTACTTTTGAATCCCTCTTTACAGTTTTAGAGTGCTCCACTTTGTATGTTCGTCCTGCACCTGCTGACAGTCATGAAGCATTACATGCAGAGTAGATTCAGGGAAGAAACATCACACATTGATGTGGAGAACTAGAGGACGGACCAACAAAAGATACAATTGTATGGGTAGAATAATAATGGTAAAAATAGCTTTGGATTAAATAATGTAAGAGATTGAGAATCAGTTCAATTATATATGGTCATAGCCTGAATTGTATTACATAATTGATGCACACTCGTACATTATGAACCAACTGTCAACATGTGAAATGTGTTTGAAAAAATAATACAAGTGTGATTCTCAAAACACTTAAGGGCAAAGAGGAGGGAGACGCCCGTGGGGACAATGCTGGTGTCATGGCTGGACTTGCATAAATCATGTATATTGCATTTTTTTAAATCTCAGGCATCGTTTATTTGTCAGAGGAAGTGTTAGAATGCCTTGAAGTGATAAAAGATTGGATTGTCAGATGTCACAGCACACGTTACAAAAGCCTCATGAAACTACGAGAACACTTCAGAACACATGTGGGTTTAGGACTTTTTTGATTTTTCAAGGGTCAAGGCATGAAGCTCTGCTTTTAGATTGACTCATTTGATTGCTTTTTTGTAAGAGCAACAGAGAGAGAGAAAAAAGCAGGACTGAGACCAAATGAATGCAGTATCACCTGCGTGCATTTGACTTCCAGGTGATATGCCATGAGTGCAACGTACTGTATTAACAGTTATACTGTGGTTTATTTCATATGTTTCAGAAATGCACAGTGCAAGCAATTTTCCAGTTATGGTGCAGGTGTGACGGTGGAAATGGAATACTTAAATCGGGGACCAATAGTGTGGCAAACCTTCACAATAAAATGTCAAAAAAGGAGAAATGTGAATCGACCTTGAAAATCTTTGGTAAACCTGCAGTCATTATTAAAGAAATGAATGCAAAAAGATAAATTCACAGAACACTGCATGCCTGGAGTCTAATAAGTGTTAGTGTTCAGGAATAAATTGAGTTTTAACAGTGGCTGAGATGGAGCCACACAATTCGTCTACAAGTACACACACTCAATCTGATGAAGAACTCCTCAACTGCATTTGGTTTTTAATATTCTCATGTTAGGATTGGTCATGAAGAGCATGTCCCGCATCTGTTGTGTTGTTATTTGAATACCATTTATTTATTGATTATTTAAATTGTGGAACATTTACATGCTTTTTATTAAAACTATACGCCTGGATGATGTCATGGTTGATTTAAAAACAGCAGCAAGACAATGTTTCGCAGAAGACTGTGTGGAAATATAATTATGAACACAAAATGCTACCATCCTATTCATTTTGGATAGTCTATTACTTAAAGTTAGACTGATTGTTTTTTTTCTGAGGATGCATATTACACGACATGAAAAGTAGTTTGATGAAACAGTATGGTGACATCTCAAAACTGCTATTGTTTTGTTGCACATTACAAAGATATCATAGAATACAAAGAAAAGTGAGAAGCTCAAACCACAGAATGTTTGGCAATATACTTGAGAAATGAATTAAACAATTAATTGATCATTAAAACAGTTGCAGATTGAATATTTATATTTATTCAACTGAGGAAACTCTAGTCACTAACAAGATATGGTTGAAAGCTCTGGACCAAAAGTGTTTGAGTTGAGAATATGATGATGAAATTAAATGCTTCTTACATTCTGATTGCTGTAAGATAAACTACATATCTAACTAATGTATGTGGTTATTTGCATTATTTGGGATGTTTTAGTGCTTTCTTGGTCTGTCATGTAACGTGACAGACCAAGACTGAAAATAATTCACACACTACTGTTCAGGTTAATTGCATTTGATCAGTAAGAATACAGTAACGTCTGGAGTGTTGTCAAATACACTATTGTTTTTCAGTGTGTACGGAGGCAGTGTAGCCTGGAGGATCATACAAGGATGCCCACGAGGCTGTGGGAGCTTTGAAAAGGTAGGCATTTTGGAGAGGAAGCAGATGGCCCACATTAAAAGCAAAGGGCCCTTGTGACTGTCTTCAATGGCCCTGCAGAGAACTGGGTAATTAAATGAGAAATTTAATCAGATTCCTCAAATTAAATGTCCAGCTGGATAGTTCTGCAAGAAGACCACTGACTACACATTTACCTAAGGGAGCGTCACTGGTGGATGCATAATTCTCCAATCAGCACACACTCATACATGATGATATTCCAGGTGATGATTACTGCTAAAGTATTCCATTCACAGTTCTGCCAGCAGGAGGCAAAGGGACATCAGTGTGTGGCCACAGGAGGGTCGTTTTAATAATAGGGCCTGGGAGGAAGCAACAAAACAGTGAGATGGCTGGATGGGGGTTGGAATCAGTGGGCTTAGCAGGAAGACTATTTTCTCCTTTTCAACCGCAGGCTTCAACCTTCTGTAGATTCTGAAATGGCCTTGACAGTTTGCCCTCATGTTTGATGCAACATGTTTGATGCAACATACATTTTTTTTTAAAGCATCATAATCACGTCTATACTTCAGTGATTTGTCAATCTGACACGAGCCACACTGATTTCTGGAAGATTTCTGTAAGCAGCGAGAGACAGAAACCAGACTCCAGGTCCGTTCCGACTCATTTTGCATTCAGAAAATCCAAGAGCCGCCTCCCCTCCCTCCGCTGCCCCCGCCCCGCGCTGGCTCCCTCTCTCACGCAGCCTGTCCTGTAGATGGGACCAGCGGAGCCAGATATCCACGCACGCCTGACCGCTAGTCCACTTCCTGGGTGGAAGAATGGGACATTTTTCAGCACCACATTTCTTCGCATTGTGCATGGCCTTCCGTCACGCTGACGCCCCGGATAATCACTTATAATGACCACGTGTAATCAATAGTGTTCGACCACTTATTCCCTGTAGTTAAAGACAGCGATTGATCGCCGATTGACCCTTCCACACTACGGGAATGTCGCTATCTGGAAGCCCGCTACAGGCGCACGGTGGAGTCCAGCACATTTTGAACTGTTTTTGCACCGCCGTAGCGTACGTCTCGTTTCGTTCCTCGAAGCTAAAGACAGCCTCTGCTCGGACTGGAGGCGAATAAATTTGTCGTTTTAAGAAAAAAACGCCGAATCGCTAAACGTTACTTTGATGCGCTGCCTTCGTGGCTGCTGTGCCAACTTCGTTCCTGCTTCGGTCGTGTGTCTGATCTTTTTCTTCTTTTTTTTTTTTTTTTTTTTTTAAATAAGAGAAAAGACTCAAACTTTGTCACCCGTTGCCTTCTTGTTGCTCTCGATGAGTAGTCTAACATGCGGAGAATACGGGAACCGAGTTACTGGTGGATTTTATCCTTAATGTTTTTAACCTTGCCCAAACACAAAGACTGTCATCCTGGTAAGTACTTGCAACACGGGTTAGCTTTAATGTGTGTAGCCTAACTACTGAGAGTCCACAGTGTTGTATTTGTTTAGTTTTGTTTATATAATGAAGGGTAAAAGCGACTTTTTATGGCCGAATAAAGACATTTTTTTCCCAGAGGCACCGTTGAGCCTGGTTCCACTAACGGGTAACGTTCAAGGGCCGAGTGAACGCCGAGACGTTCAGGCTCCGTGAATTGTGTGCGTGTTATTGATTATGCAGCTGGACAATGGCGCAAACTATCCCGCTGCTTTAACGTCCGGCTAAACATTTAGTCCCGCTAAACAAACTCCCGTTTGACCCCGACGCTTAACGTGTTAGCTACAGCACTGGTTATTCAAACAACATGGTGTCTCAATAATTCATCAATCTCAGGAAATGTAACGTTCGCTAATACATGTTTCCTGCAGGCACTGGAATGGTTTGTGGAATTGCATTGAGGTACTTTATCTCCTGTGGCAGCATTTCTCTCTCTCCATTAAACCTGTAGTTTTGTTGTGGTTTCATAAGGAATCCACCAGTTTTATTTTTTATTTTCAGGCTTACTGTAGTTTTGGTCGTGGTTTATGTGGCGGTATAATGTGCATGCGTGCTGTCATGTGCGTAGGTCGAACTGGGGATGAGGGAGATAGTTAGCTCTGTTGGCTCGTGGATGGATATGGATGTGCATGTATGAGGGGCGATTAATGCCACAGGGGCACAACTATTGTCCTAGGATATCGCCTTCAGTAGGCTACAGGTTTGAGAGGAATAGTGTCGCACTCATATTTATAACCCATCAGATTCTGCGCCATTAGAGATTTAACTATTAAAAACGGATGGGTCAATTGAATGTTAACAGGTGAGGGATATCATTGGGTTGAGGGATAACTTGTCACAATACTGCTTTTCCAAGATTTTGCAGATGGCTCCAATATTTGTAAGGTTTTGATACCGACATTGATATTTGAGAGTAAGGAAATCATCATAAAATAAAAAAAAAATGAATAATGGACCGCTATGACATTATGAAATAATCATAACATTTCTGTTACAGATCCATTATATTTGTTTATTAATGAATTGTGAAAGGTAGGTTATCTACTAAGCAAGCCATTTTACACTTATAAAATGAATGTGGTGCACTCTTGTGGACAAACTATGTGATGTTACTACAATTGTATTGGCATTTCTGCTTTGCAAATGTCTTACTTGTTAGCAAACATGCACACTAATAGTGATTATATAGTGACACTAATATGTGTTTTAGCTAATATTGTCCCATAATAATGACCCACTAGTGTATCAGTCAGGTTGTATTATCATACCATTAGAATAATTTAAAGTAGTAACTAAACAGTAGTTACATTTTCCTAGTTTTATGTTCAATTTAATTTGAACAATGTAGCCGCTGTAAGGGCTTCTAGTTCATTGGATGTTTTTATTCTATGGCACGAATCATCTCCCATAGGGAAGTCGCAGTGATGTAACACAGGAGAATGGTTCCTCTCTGAGTCACCCCTCCGCACCCCACCCCAAAATCCCCCAGTTCCCTGCATCCATGTTCTTAGTTTGCAGCTTTATTGACTCGTAGCCTTCCAGGCCCCCGAACACGCCTGAGTTTTCTCATATGGCATGTCTCAACAGACCTCTGACATGCAGCAAACAGGCAATACAGGCTGACCGGCAGACCAGCACAAAGGTGGTGGAGGATAAATCCAATTTTACTACTTGTACACTGTCTCATAATGCATCCACCTACCGACTAGGCCGGGTGACCTAAATCTTAATAATATGAATTTAGAGTTTACATAATATAGAGTGTTACCAAACCGATGCTTGATCACATGAAAAGAGAAGATTTGAAAGGGACGGGGATTATTTTGTTTCTCAAATCAGTGCACAGAGGATTTAGGGACATCGCTGTCTATGAATTTGGCATTATTTTCATGACATCTTAGAGAATTTTATTCCGCAGAGTATATGTTGAGGCAATTAATTATATAATGATCAATGCTCTTTGGAAAAAGCTGTCTTCAATGGTTTTTCTCACTAACACAAATGTCTCTTGTGTGTTTTCCCTAATATTTCACTCCCGGCAATAATATGTAACTTAAAAAAATTGTTAAGATGAATCAGTGGTTGTGGTTCCTGTAGACCGTACTTGTTTGGTTTAAAGTTGTGTGGGTGGAATTGTAGCTCCGTAGTCTTTGTGAAAAGCATAGCTTGTCCTTAGTTATAGAAATTCTCCTGATTGCATCACTTAAGTAATGAAAAATGATTGCATGTTCTGTGAATACGGACATACAAAAATGGATAAAGGCATCAAGCCTTGTGATACAGCTGGGGAATAATTTGTAGCAAAGACAAGGACCTTAATGAACAGCATTTTTAGTAATTGAAAAAAAACCAAAACATTTACTACTTTTTGACAGCTATAATGTCCATGTACTACTTTTTAACAGCTATAATGACCATTTCCACTTGTGTGTACTGTATGATAAGGATGTCCTTTAAAAAAAACACACCATCACTGTCCACTGCAAGTCGAATGTTAGTGAGCAAACGTGCTATTAATGTTATTAATGAGGTTCTGATGTGCTGCTGTGCCAGCAGGATGCCAGCTGTCTGGACATCACTGATGTTGGCAACGACATCATTATCATCAAGGTCCTCCTCTACATTCTCTGGATAATTGGTTCGATGTACAGCTTAAAAGTAACTTTCTCCTGGTTTATAAAATAGCATCAGTAACATATGCTGAGCGCACTGTTGTCTCTCCAACAGCGGCATGTGCCACCCTCCTAATGGTCCGATGGGGAAACTACAACTGTAATCACTTTTCGCTCGTGTGGCTAATTAGCTGTTTATCCTTTTTGCCAGAGATACTCATCCTTATTGCTTTCAAATTGATTGACCAGCTTATCAATGTCTCTAATTAGACTCGATAAACTTTGGAATAACAATGCAATTTTTTTATTCAAGAAAGTTGTGTCTTAGTGTGTTGTATGATGGTGGTTGAGCAGTGACCACCATCGTGGTATGGGAAAAGCACTCCGGCATTATTTTCCTCAAACTGATCGGCGGCGGCTTCATTTCACTTGCTTGACGATACAGCCTGTGACATTCTATTATTCTTCAGTTTCTTCTATAAATTATGGTTACTGATAACATAAAATCTGTTTTGTTTATGTTACCACACGGTTCTTTGCAAAATAGGATAATTATGGTAAATGAATGACGGAAAGGTAAATAAAAACTTATTTTTTTGGGAGGCAGATAAGACGGTTGGAAAAACGAGACACACTTTCACAAACACAAGCAGAATACTTTAAAGTTTGAAATTATTTATTGTATGCAGTAGAGTGTGAATGATTTCTTTTGGGTTTAATGTTAATGTTGTAGAATGTCCTTGCTGATGGGAAATACTGTTTGAAAAGTAATAATTTCCCTCGATGTAGCAGGGCAAGCGTAAGTAAACATTTGCAACCTTGTATTTGTTTCAGAATTTTTAAACCATTAAAGTGCTTTTTCAACACATTTCAGCTCAGCTTTTTCAGCTCATTAAAAATATTTGGTCATGTATTGAGCTTTTTAAAAAGCAATACATGCTCTGTATTCCCATACTAGATGTAACATTGCTCAGTGCTCTGATACCAAAGAGTCATCTTAAGCACGAAGAAATTAAATCAATAGACCGTTCTATTTTTAAAGAGCATATTTTCATAACATGAAAAGCTACTATAAAATGAAGAAAGTGCAGCAGGTTGGCAGTTAAAGGTTGTGCTGCTCCTTAAAGGTGCCCTGTAGAGTTTTCTTGGAAACAATCAAGTTATATTTACATCTAGTGTTGTTTATCAAAAGGCATTGTGGTTATTCTTGAGGTCTAACTCATTCGTTGAATGTGTTAACTTCCTCATGAAATAATTTGTCGAGGAGATAAAAAAATTATTTCAAATCCCACACTGGGATTCTATCGGTCTTCTCTGCTGGCAGGATGTGATGTCACCAGCACGAGGATGCACCCCTTGTAATCGTTGGTTCATAGCTTTACCAGCCGTTAAAGAGTCAACATTTTAAAAACTGCTGGATGAAAGTAGTTTCATTGATCCCCTGCAAGGTGCATGTAGAATACAATGCAGAGGAAGTAAATATACTCTACCACCTTTACCGTGTTTCTCACTGCTCTTTAGTTGTATGTTATTGTAATTGAATTAGAAGAGAATCAATAGCTAGCGTACCGTTTTCAGGATCCAAAACGTAACCGAAGGATCCAGCGGAGAATACTGGCGAGGTCGTCCTGTCTGGAGATGCTGGCATTAATACTGAAGTGGAATGTTTCAGTTGATATGAGCCCAACATTATGAGAACAATGCTTTATTTAAAGGGCAATTATAGTCATTTGACATTAATTGTGATTAAGCTGTTTATTTGTGTAACTTATGTTAATCAAGGCAATCAGTCATCACTTCATTACTTGGGGTGTACGGTTGAGTTCACTTTGTCTTCAGCCAAGATACTCCAAGCTGGTCACAGTAGCATTTTAATCATTTAGAATGACTCACAGCCACTTCACACTGAATCATTTTATCCGTCCTACCAACAGGCAACCAAAACAAGACACACACACACAAACCAGCTTAGACCAGGCTGGTTGAAAAGAGGGAGGATAAATGCTTTTGGGGAAACGAGTGCACTTATTTCCTGTGCTTCATGACAATAGTGATTAATGTCCAGGCAATAAGGCACCGTCACTGAAGGATGTATAGTGCTGCACTCAAGGACTTTGCCATATCAATAAATGTCCTGTGTCCTTCAGTTGCCACGTCCTCTTTTCCCTTTTAACAGTCTTGCCGCGATGTGATACAGTGTCAGCTTTACTTACAGCTGGACTGTCAGTCAACTCTGCCCTGTGGATTCTGGACACAATGGGACCCTCAAGCTTCATTTCCCCCCCTTTTTTCTGCATTGTGCTATTGTGGGTCAAATGAGCATGTGTTTGCTTTGTGCTCTCAAGATTGTCTTTTTCAGAGACGAGGAAAAGCAAATTCAAAAGTAGGCTACCCCATCCAAAAGGCTCATTTTCTCTTCCGTGAATTATGGCGACAATCACCGAAGATATGGGATTAGGCTGTGCATGTTTTATCAAGCTCAAGGTGCTCTGCAGAATGCAAAATAAGCTGATTGAATGAGAGTCTTGGATTTTAGGAATTATATTTTAACCATTGCATAAATTATGTAGTTATTTTGAGCAATGCCTGAAATATACCTGTATAACTTTTTGTTGCTAATCATTTAGGTAACTTTTAGTTCAACGTGTATAAGATGCAGAATTGTGTTCACTACAGTCTTCATAAAAAAAGAATAGTCTTCTCCCAACTCAACAGTGGTAGTCGTTCTGTATGTATGTGACAATTGTTTTGTTCGAATGAAACGGCAACATGATGCTGAGTCAATATATCTGCTGATGGTTTATTTTTTTCATTTATTTTTTATAAAGGCCAAACTAGAGATGTTTGTGATTATGATCCGTTAAAAGTTATTATAGAAATGTGATCAATGAACTGCATGTACTGAGATATACATACAAACCATGTGCTGTTCCTTATTTTCTCTCACTCTTTGTCGTGAGTTTTTCTAAAGAGGAGTGTGATTTCAATAGTCAGCTCAAAAGATAAATTATCTTTAGCATCTGTTAATCAGCAGCTCTGTGATCTCCAGTTTGGTTATTTTGATCAATATACAGAACTAATTTAGCTCATCTTTCAGATTACATGTATGTGAATGTTGAGAGAAGACACAATATAGCATCTCATTGCTGTATAAACTACCTTGTATACCGTTTGAAGGTTTTGACTAAGAAGTGTGCAAAGGTCCGTTGCTAAGCGGGGGAAACAGTTGCCAACACCCAAATACCCAAAAGATTTCTTAAAATCTTTCCATCTTTCCAAATGGGTGTTTGACTAAGCAATGACTAAGAAGCTTCCAATCACAAAATGTATGCACTAGGAAATAAGCCAGTTGGAAAATAAATCGACTGAGGCATTGAACAATGTGGGCTCTTGGAATTTAAACGTCTTCTTTTTTGAGGGAGTATGACAAACAGGTTGCTTTGACACAACGGGACGACGCATCATAGTTTGATGTATTGTTTATTTTGGGATATACACAAAGCGTATTATAGTCTTGAAATGTACTGTTGTTCACGACCTATCAGACTTGGTAATGATGTGGTACCTTATTAAGGATCATTCATCATGCGCATTCGACATTGTGGTAGACAGTGGTAAATAAAGAGGAATAGTTGAGTTTAACACTGAGTTGATATCCACTCTTCCACTCCTGGCCTAAACCCACTTCATTAATTCCTTGTCGAAAAATCTTTTTTTCCCCTCCCTAAGTTAACACCCCGAGAGATCAGTCCCCGGGCTCTTTTCCTTTGGGTTTCGATTCAGACTGATGATCTGTTTGTTTCTCTCACACACTTTGTCTCCATGGGAGCTTTCTCTATTTTGTGAGAACGCTCTAAAACAATAATGAAGGGGAAGGGGGGGAGGTCATTGGTATTTAACAATGTTATTGCGTTTCAGGTGGCGTTAGGCCTTTTCCATGCGTTTAGCATGTTGTATCTGAAACTTTCACAAAATGAATTTTGGGAGAGAAATATGTGGTATTGTAAAAATGACAGACGCAGCTAGTGTGCATTTCTGGTGTTGCTTAATTTCAGAGGCTTCCAAGAGAGAAGATGTGCTGAGTTAGATAGTTTTTTGAGGCAGAACAGGAGTTTAGAGACTACCCTATCGATCCTGTTGACACGCTCCCCTTTGGGGAATGCAAATGTTTCTGTTCTTCACACAAACATCCAAACCATACCGGTGGAACCCTAATTAACTAGGGATTGGAATACCATGGCCTTTTCCTTTTGACATTTTCATATTTCAGAAAGACATTGTTTAATGATTCCTCAAAAAAAGACAACTCTCGTCTTTATTATACGGTGAAAAGACAATGCGGTCAACAGTTGAATTTGTTGAACATTTGTAGAAACTAAAATTAAAACACCTAGTTGATCCCAGGTAATTTTAGCCGCACTGTCGTACAAATTCCAGCGTGTCTGTTTTATCTGTCAGACTCTGATGTGAGCTGCTGTATATTGTATTACTGTATTATATTTTTACTGCTAAACCACACAACACAAGTGTTTACCACAGCGGAGGAGACGTACTGTATCCCTAGGTATCCACTAGTCACTCAGGGATCATCGGTCCCAACACATTGCCGCTAGCGTGAGGAAGGTGAGACCTAGCAACCACTCTTCCTCAACAGCCTCTCGGTTGTCAAGGCACCATCTGCATCACTGTAATGTTGAGGAAGCTTAAATGTAGAAGCTTAATGGCACAAGTGACATCTCTTAATTATGTTTTTATAAAATAGAAGTGGTTGATTTTAGATTTTTAAAAAAACCAAAAGGTTATCTTGTATTCAAGCCTATGAATATTATATTTGTCCGATCGATAGGAGGTTTGAAGTATTCTTTATTTGGTAGAGAGGATTCAGGCGGCAGCATTAAGGAAATTCATCTTAGTGCTGGCAGCACTTACTCTACATTCCCATGTCTAACAGTAGATGGCTCATTTGTGTAGAGCAGAAAGAATTAGTTGATTTAATCAATAAGTCGATTGACAGAAAATTTCTAAGACAAATCACCAATTTAGTCAGCTTTAGTTATTTATACAAAAATTAGCAAACATTCCATGGTTCTATTCTTCTCAAATGGCAGGATGTGATGGTTGCTCTTGGCCATAAACCCAGTATTTCAGGGTTTTAGACTCTTGGTTGGACAAAATAATAATTTGAAGAAATCACTTCAAACTGTGGGTCATTTTAACACCCATTTTCCTTTTCCACCATGTTCCAATATCTTATAGGCAAAGCAATTAATCAAGAAACTAATTAGCAGCATAATTTGATAGTTGCTGCCCTACATTTGTGATTATAGGAGACTCTAAATATACAGTAAATGTCCTATTTCAAAGGTCATTTTATTCCAGTATGTCTGCCATTTGAAGAGTGTTATTATAGCCTCATCATCGATGTGTTATGATCAATTAACTTGTCAGGCCGGCCCACCTGAACTAAATATCTAAAAATAAGAGAAAGGCATGACTGGAAACAGTTTAGGTGCTTTGGATACAAGCGTTTCTTTAAGTGTTCTGTGTTCGATAGCTGGGTTTGTTCTCATGGCCCAAAGTATAACTAATGTAGGTAGATGGATTACAGCAAATGGCAGTATATTCCGTAATGTTATTTGCATAAAGCTATTCAAATAATCAGGAAATGCATTATCGTATTTTTATTTAAATACTTTCTTTGATTAAAACAAATCATCGGCATCAGTAGTTATATTTATGTATTATAAGCTGCTTAGATCTAGTGTCAAGATGTTGAACAGGTCATATAGGTTGTACATATAGGATACTGCGTGTCAACATAAAACAATCTTGCAGCAGTGGCACACGTGTGTAGACGTGACTGGCAACACATCTGAAATATGAGACTGACCTGCCTGACATGGGCCATGGCCAATCAGCTGACATCTGGCCGGTTTCCATCACCAGGCGATCAATCGGTGCACCTCTACAGCAGCAATCTTTACAGTTATTGGAAGTTTTTCAATTTGTACAAAGCAGGAAAGAGCCTTGCTAGAGCTGAGAAAATGAAACTTTTGCAGCAACCATCATAGTTGACTGTGATGATAATCATGCTCACACACTTAAATACTACCCCCTTAATCAAAGCAGATTTTTTTGGTTCTGATCCTTTGCCGTATTTCCTCCACCGAGCATGTTTCGGGCCATTTGAACTGCCACTAAATGCTCTCCCACAACAACTTCACCACTCAGCTGTGGTGTTGTTTGATTAGAATCATTACCTTGAGTCTTGGCCAAGTACTGCTCAATTGAATGCTGTTTTTCAGTCTTTTTATTGTATCTAAAGTTAATTGTCCTTGAGTTGGTTTTGCTGCAAGTTTGACTCCATGTACGATCAAATTGGTGCCAAAGTGGCTTCAAATAAGCCTGATGAGAGATTATATTGTTGTCTATTGATGGTCTACTGTTGATTTGACCAGAGTGGAATTCACTTGTAGATCTTAACAGACAACCACTGTGTGGACATCAGCTCTAATCTCTTCCTTTACAGTTGCCAAGAGTGAAAGAAATGCCACACTTAAAATCACAGATTTCGGTCCGGAGTTGACAAGAACATTCATTTTTGAGGAAACTGCATCTGAGACCTAAAGGTACTCCCTTTAGTGTCTTTTTATTCTTTTTCATTCTGTTATAGCAAAATTAACAAGTTTTAACAGTTGGAAACATTTTATTTGAGTGGAGACTCTTATCTTGGTGTGAAAAATAAATAATTTCATTTTCTTACACTTTGGCATGCTATTTCTTGGGACCAAATAACAAGAAAAGGCACAGCCATATGAACAATGTGAATTTTTCATTCATTGTATTATATCATAATTAGCAAGAATTCTATCAATTTTGTTGCACATTCCGTATTAAAATGTATGTTGTACCCTTCTTTGTACAGTGTTTGCATCTCTCGTTTCTTTCTGGTTGTTGTGAAATATAGAACTGCGTACAGTAAACACGAGTGAGGCTGCTAAAGAGGCATCAAGTGCATTCCTTTTTATGGTTTTATTTATCGTTTCTAAATCCAACCTTCAAGTATTGATTAAAATTCAACACCAAAAAAGCATTTAGAGAAGAAGGGAGGACATCAGACTGCTTGTATGGCCCCGGGCACACATGAAGTGATTTGGAAGTGATCCATGCAAAGTCATGCAGTGGTATTATGTGTGGCCAACATTGAGTCATTTGGCCAGTGAGCTTTTTCATCAGTACTAGGCTGGCGTTTTCTAATGAAGCACCTTTCCACAGCTATTTTTTGTATTATTTGATTTAATATCACATATTTTAAGTAATATCCCTTTACTGAAGCAACAACAACAACAACAAATTATCACCCTGGGTGTCTCGCGATCAAATCACCGGCTCGGCAGTATCAGTGTCACGCTCTACCTGTTGCATTTGATGGAACCATCTACGTTGCCAGTAATCAACTATCACCATTCATGAACACCAGTAATGCATGAGGAGGGTAATGTATCCACCAGAGGCATCTGGTTTTCTTTCAGAATCAATTGCGAGACAGTTCATGCAGAGCTGCACACCGTGTCCTCAGGAATGACCTCATAAGCTCTTGGCACTTAGGCGATCCAATTGCCACATATTGGAAATTGAAAACCTCACTTTACACTGTAAATTTTATTGACATTGTGAGAGCTGTTATGTACAGTCCTGCCACTGTGTGTGGAGAAATGTTTGAGGATTGTTTATTGTAGTCTGGAAAGGGAACACGCTATAGCTGGTCTAGTAAAGAGGTCACAAGCTCGGAATTTGTTCAATCTTGTTAATGGTTTTCATCAGAGCCCCTAATGCACTCAATCAGCCAGCGTGGCAGCTATTTAATGCACTTACTTTATCGTACTAGTATTTTGAAGCACACTGACACAATTCAGATTTAGTATATAATTTCACCATTTCTGAGGTGTAGCCATGTGAATGGCTATGTTAAACATAGACTTCTCAACAGGAAGTCATTTACTTTTAATTGATAAAAGAGTCCGTTTTGGTTTAACAATAGAACAATAGTTCCGTACCAGATTCTTATGAATAAAGAAAAATGAATGCCAGGATGTGTAATACTTTTTTTCTATATATATATTTTTTTAAAGAAGGCTGAATACACTGGAGACTTTAATCTAGGTCTGTGCATGGAGTATCATTGATTTGCCATTGTTCACGTTGTATAATGAACAATGTCTGTTTAGGGGTATTGCCTAATCTCATAGGTCTACTTGTGCTAATGCAAATTTATTCTGCTACTTGTGAGTTGGTTCTTCAATAGCCGATGCTGCCGAACGCTTTGCCAGTGTTATTATTGCATTGAATAAACACGTGCAATGCAATTCCATCCATCAAAACGTCAGCTTGTTACTTCAAGTTTATTTATGCCTCACACTTTTAACTTAAAATGAAATAAAGTAGTTTTACTTTTTTGTATGTACTTTCCTGAAAACCTTCCTGATTAGCTTTTACATAAGTAACATGTCCAATGCTGGACTTTGACTTGACTTTGACTTTTACTTGAGTTTGTTTTTAACAGTGTGGTATTAGTACTTTTCTCTGAAAGGATCAAAATAGTTCCTCCCCCACTAGTTCACAATATGAAAAGGAGAGTTTGTTCAGGAGCAATTTATTGTTACTTAAAATGTATTTAATGAAACCCATAACCTGTTTATTAACTACAGCATATTGACCATGGGGTCGGCTGTAGCTCATGGGGATGAGTGATCGTCCCGTAACCCGTACCCGGTTCGATCCCCGCTCCCCCATAGTTGCTTGTCGAAGTGTCCTTGAGCAAGACACTGAACCCCCAGTTGCTCCCCGGGCGCCTCACTGCAGCCCACTGCTCCTTAATAACTAAGGATTGGTTAAATACCGAGAAGAATTTCTCCACAGGGATAAATAAAAGCGTACATTTCTTTCTTTCTTTCATTTACAATGACTATATAGCATGAATCCTGTTGTGCTTTGACACAAATACTGAGGTCATAGAATCAACAGATAAAATATTTCTCAAAGCTATTGCACAACTTAATTTCACTTTTCATGTGCACACTGTCTCTGTGTAACCTACTCTGAAGGAGCAGCAATAACACAAATTAGTACTACTTAATAATAGATGACAAAAGAGTGTTAACAAGAGTTTTTCAATGGGAGGGAGCTGATTGGCTGGCCTGAAATCCATGTTACCGTAATGCCAATGGGCAGCAGGCAGAAAACCTCTGTAATTTCTTAAAAAGAAAGACATTTGAAAAGTGACTGTATAATACGTTCAAAAAGCATTGTAATACAGAACTGTGTTATGAGCAGCTTACACATGAGCACCCTGTTGGAGACCCTGTTAACTCGTATTGAGTTAAAGAAGTTAAGTGTATGTCTCTGTTTATTATGAATAATTAATAATTTACATAATTCCAGTGTTCGAGCCCATTGGCGAATGTATCAAGATCAGTTGTGGTAAAGTGGCAGAAATATGACTTCATAACAGTTTTATAGTGTTCATGCTATTTCATTATTTTATTTAGTTTCTTTGACTCATTTTTCAAGTTGGTTAATGGAGCAAGTTGATGTTTTGGTTTGTGGAATTGCATTGCATGTGTTTATTCAATGCAACAGTAACACTGTTATAGCAAACAGTGCAAACAATAGCAAATGAATTATACTTCATGCACGGACCCATCTCAACCTTTTCGTCCACACGCTCTATAAAAGTTGTTGATGTTTCTCTCTTATTCCTGGTCGTAGAAGGTTGAAGAACAGTGTAACACATGACTTCAGTATCCTGTAAGCACAGGCAATATGAATAGTCACAATATAACTTTTTTCAGAGGAAATGCGAGTGACTGAAGTGAGACTGGGTTGACAGTTTGAATTTGATTATAAAGAGATTACCCTTTCTGATTTTCTTCAGATACATTTACAGAAGAGACTACAAAGCAATTGTGGCATAATGAGAAAGTTGAGCATGCCCCCTTTGACCTTCCTCCTATTCTGCTTGGTTTGTTGTTGAAGTTCTGCAATGAAACACAAATAAAAGTGCTTTCTGTTAGGGAGGAGATCCAAGTCTTTAATGCACACAATGCGTGTGTGTGTGTGTGTGTGGGTGCGGTTGGTCGTGTTTCTCACTAATTTAAAAGTTGTGTTTGAGTTTCTGTCACATCACTGTTTCTACTTGTCTCTATATCCCACTCTAAAGTTGTATTTTAGGGTTTTCAGCACCCTGCGTGGCATTGACAAAAACGTCTAAGCTCAGCTCGGTTGAATGTGCGGCAGCACTTCCTGTCAATTAACATGATGACTAAAGAAGCCAGACAGGCCTTGACATGCACACAGACCAGCTCATTTCTGCAAAAAAAAAAAGAGATTAGGATTAAGCCATGGAGGGACGTTTTAGTGTTAGTTTTTTAGAATTTGTCATTGTATACAGTTGTATTCTTCATTGAGTTACTGCAGGAACAATTTTAACTCTAGACTAATGTGCTTAATTTCACTTAATATGGCAGCATTTTTTTTGGCCCAAGGGTGCCAGTGTCCTCTTTGCTGAAACTGCTAGTTTGCTTTTAGCTGTGTAGGCCTAAATATCTGCATTGGGATTTGAGTTGTTGCTTTATTATTTCTGAGCTTGATGTTTTAGCCCTAAGGCTCGGCTCCCTCTGTTCCATATCTTTGGCTGATCTTGGCAGTTCCAGTCCGCGGTCCTTGTGTGACTCAAACACTTCTGGGAATAACGAGCCACATCGCCCACTTCCTGAGGAATGAGAAACACATGCTCTCTGAAGATCAAGCTCTACTCACTCCCTTTCTACGCTCGACCCCCGACATTGTTTTACCGTCTTGACTTGCCCTGGTAACCATGTCAACTTTCACGCACTGCCGGATGAGTCAGGTGTTTGGCGTTTGAAATAAAATGAACACATTTGAAATGTAGACGTGTTTGGCATAAATACACGTGTTAGTTATTCACCAAAACAGAAAGCCGAGCATATGTTCTCACATTTGACAGACAGCATTGCAGATGAGATTGTTCCAGCAGCTGTCTCCCGCAGTATGCACATTTGTTCCTCATATACATAGAGAGTCTGCCCTTCTATGCACTCATGATGCCTCTGAAAAACACAGCTCCCTTCTCTTTACTACTAATTCAGACAGAATAATGTAAAAGATGTTAAGGCTGCAGTTTGTCTAATCAGTGAACTCTACAATCTGCCTTCCCTCTGCCTCTAATTGAAGGAATAGATGAGAAAATGGGGATGAGTGACGTGCATGCGTTGTGCTTCCCTCTCCCTCAATAACTACCCTCGAGGTGTCTGTATGTAGCTCCGTGAATGTGAAGCAGGCCAATGCTGGAGGAAAATGTTAAAGATAACAACGCTGACTGACGACGAGTTGGAAAAGCATTGACTATTCAAATGTACATTTTGGTGACACGCTTAATAAAGTGCATGCTTTTCAGGGAAGTTAGTTTTGGTTCACATTTAGTTTTTTTGAGCACCTGGTTGACAAGTGAAGGAGTGTCAGGCCACATTACCCATTGCTGGCAGAGTGCAAATGAGCCCAGTTCACTTTCCCTTGATTATTAAGCTGAAATAAACTTTTCTTGGTCTAGGACTTTTGACAACACAAAGTAACATCAGTAATGCTGGGGACAGTTTAAGGCTTATGAGGTGTGTGTAAAACACAGCACAATACAATGATTATCCTTTTGTACCCATATCTAGGTGATATGGCCAATATCTTCTTTGTCGATACAACCCATTTAATATCTCGACTGATATATATCACAATATATCTTATGTTAAGGTAGTTCACTAAATAAATAGTCTACATGAAATAACCAAACAGTAGAGTCTGTACTGAAGTGTGAATGACTAATTTAATTAAGAGAACAAAGAAAAATTAAATCCAACTTTACACTGACCATTAACATGCATGCACACAAATACAGCGTAAATGAAGACAATAAATTGATTAAATTAATGAGTTTAAGTTGGTTAGTTAGTATATGCTTATAATTATCCATTTAATTAATGTAGTTGTGTATCGCAATACCTTACATGATTGGACACGATTTGATTCCATTGAAAGATGATAAATTAAAATATTGAATTATCGCCAAACCCTATCCTATTGTCCTTTTTAAGGTTAATTCTGTTATTATATATTATATCAACAAATCCCAACACCAAAGCCAACAATGAATTGATCCCACTAAAAAGTGTGAAAGTGCCAAAGCTTTTTCCCCTGGCCTATACCCCAAAATGCTTCAAAGAGCCAGAGCCTCACTATTGTTCCTTTGTGACACGTTCCTTCATTACTATTAAAACGGGTGCTGTAGTTTATTTTCAGGCAACCCAGAATACACCATCCGGTTTCAATAATTACTCACTTACACACATGCAGCTGAAAATAGTCCCCAACAAATACACTTGGGGGGTCTAAAAATAAAAAAAACAATAAACTCCTGTGAAGGATTGTGAGAAGGACTGACTAATGCTTTATTGGTTTTGGTCTTTTCATTGGATTTGTTGATAATAACAAACTATAACCTATGGATAGCTTCAGCCTTTTCACTGGATGGATACAAATAATACATTAGTTAATGACTCACTCCTTGTGTGCGGGCCTAATTAGTGTTTATTTATTCTTACTGTGCCGTTCAAAACATGCCTGTTCAGAACAGGAATGCTGGCCTGTGGTGTTTCTACTTGCCGCTTTCTCACAAAACGCTCACACAAACACACTTGACGCTCCACACTGTGCTTCCTTGGGTCCTCAGCAATACACCTGCCATTACATTGTGGTGTCACACCCAAGTCTACTCACGGTGATAAACAACAGTGAAACAGGCCTACAAACTAAAAGGCCCCCAAAACAATACAGTTGTATGATGGATATGAAAAGTTATTTTATTTAAATCATTGTACTCACTTACAAGCCATATGTGGGATCAAATGTTTGTCCCATCTGACTGTTTGTTGTTGATGGGCCAAGCAATAACGCTATGTTAGTGTAATGAATGAATGAATCTTGTCATTTTCTTCAGAAGTGGTACCGCACAATTAGGACAGCAATCTGAACATGTTTCTGTTTATTTGTTGCATTTTGGTCCCATGTTGTGGTTAATTAATCTGGAATCGACTGTGTTGAGTGAATATGCAATCTGTAGAAACAAAATCACAGTGGAGGAATAAATAGCATCCATAACTATCTTGAGCTTTTAGGTGCTTGAAGCTGGAGGACATGTTACTTAAAACACCTTAACAGCAGCACTTTATGTGTAAATTACATTGCAAATGCAGGATGCATTTAATAGCTTTTCCATCCCCGAAAAATCCTCCTGGCGACATGGACATGCCATCATTGCTGTCCTCCTCATACCTTATGCTAGCGCTGGTAATAAGATTGATATTTTAACTCCGTCCCCCAATGACTAATGGAAGCTAAATGTTCCTGTGGTTGTTGTTAGGCTGCTGTTTTTCAAGGGCTCTCAGGGGTTCTTAGCTTGTTGTTGAGTGTGATATTATGGAACAAATAGCATGGCTTCACGGTGGTGCAGATGATTTAACTGCCCTCAGGGCAATGAAAAAAGGAAAATGATTTTGTATGCCTTGATATTGTATTGTAAGTTGTTGTTCTGGAGGTGTTTTGAAGCTTTTCATTTCCTCCATGCTTCCTAAGAACGTACAGATGTAAAAATCACGCCGGATTTTCACAATGTCTAAATGTAAAAATACCTTTTGGGGCAAGCTCTCTGGAAAGAGCATCTCATTTCAGCAATCGGTTAACCTAGATAATTACCATTCACTTGCGCTTTCTGGATTTAAGATTGATGTATGTTGTTTGAATGCTGTGCAGCTCTCCTCAGTCTCCTTCAGGCCCAGTGCCGACTATGTTGTCTGTCTGCTCTGCTCTATCAGAGATGCTGTGGCTTTAATCCTTTGCCCACGGGGGACAGCTGACATGGATGAGAGTAAACTGTTGACATGGTGCTGTCTCCTATGCTCTCCGATCAAAGACGGTGCAGCCCTCCTGTTTCACAACCTGCCTTCAAATATGCTGCAAGTGTCTGCCACAGAGACACCCTCCATCTTTGTTTCACACTTCATGTTAACCCCTGTTTTCCCTATAGTGAATTGATATGTGTTATGGTAACAAAGCAGCCATTTATGACCTAACCCATTTTGCCTATGTGACCTCCCTTCAGACCATGAATTTGATTTGGAAAACACTGAAAGTGGCTCGTACCATATTGGAGACCAGTTTTAGAGACAGTAATGCATCGACTTTAAGTACAGGGAAAGACTTAGCTTGATGTAGTGCTTAGTTTAATTAATCCCCAGTAATGATGCAACTATTAGTAAGAGCTGAGCTTGTCTTAAGTGGCTGGAGGGGTGTGTGTGTGTGTGTGTGTGTGTGATGTTTGCAGATGCTCATGAACTCCAACTGACTGTCTTAAGGAGGTTTTGCTACAGGAGTCAAGGGAGTTGTGTTTTTCTCAAGTTACCTTTAACCTCATGAGACTAAGTGTGATCAGTCATGTTTACAGTGTCATGATGCATAGCATGTGCTTCTACAGTAAGATAAAGGAACTTCTGTCACATATGTTACCTAAATGAATATTTTAAACTGTTGATGTTGTTGGGAGAATCTTTAAAACATGCATCATCTGGATCTGTTTTGGTAGATAACATTATGTTATGTACATATTATTTGTATCATGGTGCCAACATTGTTCTGGTTGGTATAGCTCTGTTGCTAGTGGTGTCTTTCAATACTGAGACATACAAGAAGAGACTGTTTTGTTAGTTTGAGGGCATTTTGGCATCGCCAACCGTGTGAATACATTTTAGTTTTTCATTATTTGTAACGTGTTGAACAAAAAAGCTGTGGTACAACATGGATTATCTAAATGGATTTAATTGTGTATTGCAGCTGGTAAACGGGATTTCTGCTTCATTTTGATTCTGGCAGATTGTCATCTCTGCTTTTGTTTTAGTTTTTCCTGCCATTCCCTTTTACACAGAAACAATCTACCGACCCAATTGTTTGCATCCTTCTAGCAACAGGCAACCAATATTAGCCAATACATTTCTGGGTTTTGAATGCGACAGTGGGTTTCGACCGCTTGAAGCAACACAAAACTCTCTTGTTTTGCTTGAGCACCTGATTGACAATGGCTTCTGCTATAGACGTTTTCTTCCCTACTGGCACCGGCTGCATCCGTTGTGGAGCACATTTTCCCCAATGAGTTTGATTATTGCAAGTCTGGGACTAGCGCGTGTGTATGCTTAAGGACACTTTGTGCCTCTAGCATTCGCTGTCATTTTGTTGACAATGTTTGATTTTCCCTCAGAAGCTCAAGAGACATTTGTGCCCAGAAGACAGAGGGCTGATTGTCTACACTGCTGATGGCATACATGGTCTGGATGTTACTGAATGAACTTAGGCGCATAGGCGCTTAGCAGGCCAGCCATTGTTACATTGCACATGCATGTGTGCTGCAGCTATCCTTTATTTTAGGAATTGATTATTCCACAGATTATTCCATTGATAAATCGATTAATTGATTATTAAATTGGTTTTGAGGCTCCATCTAACTTTGTTCACCACCATCTTAAAAAAAAATTGCCTAGATGCAAAAAATGTATATCAAGAATTTTCTTTAATGAAATTGCATTAATGAGTTTTTAAGTTTGGCCTTCTCAAGTTTCAGCCTTACATGCTGACATTGCGAACATCTTGACCGTCCGTTCTATTTCAAATGTTTTTCTTTCCCAGCCCTGCTGCTGGTGAAACATGATTTGTTTGATTCTAACTGTAAGAGAGCAACAAGTATCATAGGGGCCGAAAGAGACACTCCTCTTGTTTTTCTGCAGATCGTGGTTGGTGAAGTTCATTACAACCCATTAAGGCATTGTATCAAATGATGACATCTGGACTGAAAGCAAAGGATTATTTCCTGCACATTGTCACCACTGTGCTCCTGTTTCGGTTTGCGCTCGTTCAGTTTGTGAGACTAGGAAAATATTTCCCTAGTCAAAAGTTACCTTTTTTTAAAGTATTTTTCAGTCACTGTCAGCACTGGGGGCTACAGTCCCTCCTGGGATTAGCTGCAACAGCTGCAATTTGGGAAGAGATTTGAGGCACGTCGACTGACAGTTTCTATCAAACTAAAGTAGAGAGGTACTTTAACTGTAATCTACAAACTTGAGCATACATAGTAGAATGTTAATATAAAATATATATATTAATATTAATATAATATATGAATATAAAAAAAAACATGGATTTTGTTCCATAACGACACGTTTATATTTTCAATGTCATTTTTTAAATTCAGAGCCTTTCTTACAATCACTCCTGTCAAATCTGTACAATGCAACTACATTATGGTTAAGTATCTCATGTTTTATTCCCATATAAAAGGTTTGCCATCGTAAAGATGAAGATTGAGAAAAGATATTCTTGAGTTTTTGCCAATCTCTAGGAGAGAGGGGATGAACCCCAGTCGGCAATGTCAAAGTTGGGCACATTACACACTTATCCATCACCCCAACCATCATACTGAAGCTGCATTGAAGGCACATTTCGTTCTGCATTGGCACTAACAATCCTTTTATTTATAAATCACTAGCCACATTGTTGCCATCTTTTGACATCAGCCATGTCCATTTTAAGTAGATGGTTGGATAAGCTGTTAAAGTATTTTGTTCCTGCATTAATTGAAACTTTTCTTTCCCTGTGGAGTTTCTCACTTCTGTGTCTGCCTCCCACAGTTGCATCAGGTGGCCAACCTCACCACCCCGAAGACAGGCACCATGGGACTTCAGGCGTAATGAGGGAGAGGAGGGCAGCTGGTGACCCCTATTGGTCCTATTCAGGTGAGCTCTCATTTGTGTGCTGACCAGAGACCTCAGTTGGAGGGGAAATGCATTTCTTTGACTGGCTCTATCTTGCACATCATTTTACTCATTTTGTCGACCATTCTTACAGAAACCGCTATTTCCTCCTCACTGCTGTAGCCAGAATGGCTCAATTGGCATTTATATAATTGTGTACCTGTACTGTATGTTTTCATTACCCTTAGTAACTATAATTAAAATAATTCAGCAGATAGAAGAAAAAAAACACTGAAAAAAGCGAATTAATGTTCATGTTGTAGCCATATTTTCCTTAAAAAATCGCTAACAGATCATGACCATCAGTTCATGTATATTTAACCCTACTCTTCAACACTTGACGTTTAAAAACACAAAAGTGAAACAAGTTGCCTAAAGCATGATTGGGACCTATAGGATGTTATATTTAATTGTGCAGTTGGCAGCTGTCCTCTGCAGACCTCCATTTGTATAAAAGTGTATTGTATGAGAAATACACTCGGCCTAGCTGTGAAAGCCTAGCTTAATTAGTTGTTTTAATTAATGCTTTTATTATAGATAATATGCATCCTTTTAATGGCAAAGGAATTTAGCCTTTCCTCCTCCTTTTAATCTCTCAGCTGTCTACCTTATACTGGAAAAATGGTCGGAAGTGGCAGCCCAAAGTGAACAGTCAGATGTACGCTCTGATGAATGATTCATTTTTTGCACTTAAATGCTGGTAAATATTCTCACAGTGGTAATTATGTATTAGGGTGGTGAACTGTGTTTTTCAAGTGAAAACGGCACATTGATGTGTAAAGACTGAAGTCTTTAAGTGGGAGCAGCTTCGTTATAAGCTTTTGAAAGTTGTCTGCAAAAAACTAATTAACCCAAATTCTGAAAATATTTGTGTTAATACAGATGTCAGTAGTTTCAACTGTAAAATACATTTTGTATATACAGTTAATGCATCAATTATTTTTAAATCTACACTCTAAAGGCTACCAACATGCAATGTTGTGTAAAAAAGTAGTTTTGTATCCACTCCAATTTCAATATTAAGATACCATAGAGGAGACGAAATTCAATAAGAAAAAGCTCCTTCTGCATTATAAATCCCTTTTTGTTGAAAAGTAGGAGGCTTACCTCGAATGATCGACAATTCAATCTAAGGTTCCTGATTCAATTGCCAATCTTGCAGTCAAATCATTGCAGTGGCTGTAAAATGTGGTTAAGCAACAAAGGATAATTTCAGTTGGGCTAGATGGGGTGCTGAATGTCTGATTTGACTTATAATTGCTTGGGTTTTTCCCATAAATCATGATATATGGCCTATTTGGTATAATTGGCAGGCTATTCGTTATACAAATAGTGACCCATGTACACAAACACACACCTTACACACATCAAATTGCACGGTCCGTTATTTTGAAACAACAGCTATGGGATAGTTGCATGTACCGTGGCCACATTTGATATATATATATATATATAGCTCAGATTACAGCATACATTGAGGGAGCGCTTCATTCCCTGCTCAGGTAAACATCACCAAACTATGTCCTTACATAGCAAACAACAGTTTGCTGATGTATAATACTCATATATTAATATATTGATCCTGTATAGGGAAGCTTTAAACCGAGGGTGGTCAATGAGCAAAAACATATAAACACCTGATTCGACAATATGACCAATCAGATTTGAGTATGTACATTCTTATTTTCTTAGCTTTTTACACGTTGGGCAGACCAGCAGATGTGTTCTTTTGGCGGGCATTTGTTCTGATAAGCAGACATGAATGTTCTTTAAGAGCGCTGCTTCACATTCAGCTTTACACAATAACACAGAGCAAACACAGCCCTCTGTTGGCCATTGAGCAGCGCCGGTGGGAAATAGAGGTTATGTGCTTTGATCGAGGGCACCTCACTGGAAGAACTCAGGAAGGGAGGAGCAGTGAGTTAGATTATATTTACAGGTTTCAAGGTCCAAAAACAGCCCATAGCAAATATCAAACTTGGTCCCTCTGCTCTTGGAGTGGATCACAGCTCTGAAAATTATTAGTGATAGAATATTTTGTCTTTGGCACTGCTTTACCGATGGTTTAGGGCAACAACAAAAAAAGTAAATACAAAAAGAGAGCAAAGATCTCTGAACGGTTTATGTTTGTCTTTTCATAAAAGTGTATACATTATTTCATGATGTTAGTGGTTGGTGTCCCACTACTGCTATAAAACACTGCAGGAAACCATAGCTGCATTATATTTCCATCCATCTTAAGTGTATCCTTTTTTCATTGTGCAGATCTTGATTTTACTTTAATGATTGCTTATTTAAATGACCATTTTCATCACATTTTTACTAGAGGGACCAACCCTAAGTCCAGCGGGACCCAATCTTATTCATGACTGGTTCTGCTTTTTTTTCTAATTGAGACATCCATTTTGTTTCGGACTTAGTACATTTCTTTGTTCAGTTAAATTAAAGGCTGTATGTCTTTTATTTGACAGAAAAGTATGTTTAATTATGTGAACAGTCGAAGCTGCAGGCTGATATAATACTCACTAACATTCTGTAACCGTTGTGAGGGAATATCCAGCTTTGCTTCTGTGTGCAGTTGTATCATTTCTTATCAAGAGGCAAGCTGGTAATTTGGAGAAGATAGGATATCTTAATGTAAACGATTTTTATACTGGGAGGGCGGACAAAAAATGTACAAACATTGAGCTGGGGAACTGGTTGACATTAGTTGATTTTGGACATTTCAGGCCCGTGCAGAGCACTGATTCCTACCAGTGAAGGCAGCTGGCTGATTGTACTGAGAAAAGGGGAAGCATTGAGGGAACACTGTCCATTGCTTTGGAAAGGTAATTAGTGGCTAAGGATGTGAATGGGCGACAGACGAGCGTGCCGTAGCAGCTAAATGGTTATTAAGGGCATTTTCTCTGTGCAAGTGAGTGTAAAAGAAATGCACACAGTCGGGTTAGCCTGAAGCTAGAAGGTACTGATACAAAACAAACTTCATCTCGATGAGCTAGACACACAACATACAGGGGAGAATAGCACCCATTGTTTCACAGACCTCCCACATCCTTCACTATGTATCCTCCAGTCAACAAACTTCTGCCGAAGAGAGCTGTTTGAAGACTGTGCAACAATTTTGCTTGGAAATACAGTGGAGTAACAGTTTAGGTGTCTTGAATTCTTAGTTTTGTTCTGATTAAATGTCCGAGCTGTAGAAGATGAAATGGACACTCTATCTAATAATACATAACATTGATTGCTAAGTTTATACATTGCTTTAAATATTGGGTAGTATATGACATAGTGGCTTGAGTTTGTTTTTATTACGTAATGATATTAAAGTCTTCATGATGAGAAAGATTACCCTTGTATTTCACACATTAGCCCAATGCATTGAGGAATAAGGCACACATTGCAATGGGAGCTTGTATCGTTTCATGACATGTCACCTTCCTGTGTGCTTCGGTTATGAACCTCATTGTAAGTAGCCTTAAAAACCTGCACTCTGAAATTTGATTAAAAGTTATTTAGAGCGTGTGTGTGTGCGTGCGTGCGTGCATGCATGTGTGAGGGATGATATCATACTCACCAGGAACAGGGCTATGCATCATTTCCCCTTTTTATATCTCTGCAGGTTTTCACATCTTCTGGTAGTTCCTCTGTTTTAGGTTTTGGGCCAATACAGGCAGTAGTTTGCATTTGATTGCACTCTTGTTGATTTATTGTTCTAGTTTAATTACAGTACAACAGTTGGAGTATCTTAATGTGCATTTACAGAAGCATTAGGCTTGATCCCCTTTAACAGTGTGTAGAATACAAAACAAATAAAAAGCAAAGCAAATCAGTAATGGCATTAGATATGGAACAATATAGATTAACGCCGAGAAGATAATCTACACACTTTTTTCTTCTTTTTTGTTCACTGCATTATGAGATTTCGTCAAGTTCCTGAATTGACTAAGCATGTCATTCCAGACTGATATGAAGCAATCATTTCGAATGAAATATTGATGTTCTTGCTGTGCACACAGGAAGAATTCTTGATGTTGATTAGAAAAAATGCAAACTGTGCTTAATAAGGGAATTCAAAATGCAGTAAAGAGTACACGTTACTGTAGCCCAAACCCCTCAGATGTTATGGTAGTCTACCTCCACAAATGAATAATGTAGCTATTAGACACTGCACCTCCAGTGATTTTTCACATGCACTACTTACTCAGAGCTCTGTGCTGTGCAGTAATAGAGCTCCGACTGCAGCAGTCATGGATGTTTGGATGGAAGCCATCCTGACAAGCTGCTGTAGCCACTGAAAGAGCCTGCGATTGTCTGATACGTGTGGATTATATTTCCCAAATGCGTGACTGTTTTATTTCACTTCACTGAGGTTTCCTGTGATCATTAGTAATCTTTCCACTCATGTCTCACGTAATGAAGTGAATGAAGTGTCATTTTCAATCAATTGGTATGTTGATCCAACTTAATTAGCACTTTAGAGGATACAAAACAAGATTAGGTAACTCACTGCTCTTGATTGCCAGGGCTATTTGTTTTGGCATGAAATGACCCTGAATTTTAATGCTGCACCACTTTCTGTAGTTTCAGATCTATCACATTATTCTCTTAATTCTTTGGTAAAAATACGAAACTAAAATTGCACTGAGGAGGTACCCCCAGCTTTTGAGATAACATGTCAATCATACATTATTCTGCAATTGGACAATTGATCTTGTTAATATAATCTTTATAAAGACACAGTTGTTTGCTTTAAAAACCTGTGATGAATTTGTTCAGAGTTTTTGTGTCTGTTTCAAAATGTGACTATGTTGGTCACTGTGTTAAATCCTACGATTCATACAACCTTAAATTGGCTTGATGCTTGTGAAGGCAGTGCACTTTGTCTCTAGCGCCGTGACACCCCCCTGCAAAGACTGGAGGGAAAAGAGCAATGCCATGTTGTCATGGTGCCCGACAGAAGGAGCTCTGCCTCCTGGAGTTAATGAATCGAGAGGAGGATTGCTCCCAGTAGACCTCCATGTATGAGAAGCACTTGACTTTAAAGCAAAGCTCCCTGACTATGAGGCTGTGATGGGGGTATGCATGGAGGATAAAGTATGGGGCATATTATACAGGGATACAGGGACAGACTCTTCAGGGATGATGCTAAAAATACCAGCCCTAACTGAGGTTTTCCTATGAGTTTTCACAGATAAGAAGATGAGGGTGATTTTTACAAGAACTCCGGAGAAATTGCCACACTCCCATTGACATCTGATTTATTGTAAATAATGATGTTTTGAGACAATCAAATATTATATATTAAGGTTTTTGCGGGATTTGTTTTGTGAAGTGAATCATGATCCACAATTGTTGTTGTCCGAAGCAACACTGCAAACCAATTATTAAATCAGATTTCTGCCAGGATGAAATACTTCTAATGGCAGCTGAAAATCACAGTTGAATAACATTTCCAATTATCATCCAGTCCAATAACCTTATATATGCCCTGTAATATAAATTTCAGAAGCAGTTGTTTCAGCAATATTTGTTGCATTACCTAGTAATATAAATATACATTAGTAGGTCCTTTGGTGAACATATTCTATCACTCCATCTCTATGCAGCACAATCACCATTCATTTCCATAATATGTCTGTCTTTTTTGCTTGACTAAGTGGTGCACCCAGTCTGCTGGTTGGTGAAGCTTTGCGTTGCTCCCAACCTCACCGGCTAACATTTAGTTAAGCTTTAAAGCAACAGGTTCTGCTTTAGTGGTCCGTTACTCAGGCTGTGCTTAACCCCAAAGGGACTGTTGATTGCAGTTTTTTCTGAAGTGCCATTCCCTACGACATCAATAATCAATTCTTACCAACATGGAAGGAAGCACTCAGTGAAGTGCAGATCTCCGCCAGGTGTGTTTGCAAAAATAACTGCTGCATTGTGTGTTTGAATGAATGCAACCCTGGCCTAACCCCCGGCCGGTCTAAGCCGAACAACAGATACCCTCTCATTTTGATCTCTACAGATAGCGTCTCAGCTCGGTCTCACAGGCGTAACCATGACTTGAAAGGTTTATTAAGGCTTCACAGGTATTTCTTCGACAAAACGTGCGTAAACGTGATGCACAATAAAAAGACACAACATTACTGTGTCTCTGGCTGCTTAGCCAAGGTGATGCAGTCAGGTGTTTGTTAGTTCCGTTAGCTGGTAACCTATTATACCGTCCAAAAATATAAAAGGGGGCAAACAGTTTTCGTCATCCGCATGAAGTCTAGGGTTTTCACCCTCGGTGTCTCTGGCTGCAGAGTGGTGGCTGAGGTTCGGCAATGCACTCGGCTGTGTTGCTTCTTGCGGACGACTGAGTGAGGAGTCGTCCAGCAGTCAAGGATGATATAAAACAGTAATAATAATGTTTTGACAAAGTGTGAGCCACTTCAACAACGAGAGGAGTTGAGCATGCGGCCATAATTATTGTGCAGTTTGCTACAGCAGAATGGGAGAATAGCCGTGGAAAAGACTTACTCGAGAAAGTACACGCGCACACATGCAAGTGCATATATTATATTATATTATAGCATTATAGTATTATTATTATTATTATTATTATAGTTATTATTATTATTATTAAATGTATTAATTTTAAATGTGAGCCTAAACACTGGTGGTGACATAACAAACATCACTGCCAGTACATATCAGGTATTTAGGAAGGCAACAACTTTATCACATTCAATTCCTGGATTGTCACCTTCTGGTTACTGCAAGCCCTTTGAGGCAAACGTGTGAAATTGAGATATATAAAAAAGAGAAAACGTGTCTTGAATTGACTGTATATGTTTGTGTTGCACTTTATAGTTATGCCCTGTATTGAACCCTTTTTCCTTTATTTGAGGAATAGAAACTCTGTTCATTTACAGTAGGGCCCTCAGGAACTTTGAACTTTGTTGTTCTCATCCTGCAACATTCCTCTCCTGCCTCCCGTAGCCACAGCTCTTTCTGGACTTGATTAATTTCCTCCTCCTGGGAGAACATAGAGAGAATAATCTGTCTTTCAACCCCGCATTTATAGTCACAGCCATTATCTGTGATGATGGAAGCACAACACAACGTCATCTATATTCCTCTAGTCTTGTTGATGTGTTGCATCAACCTGTAGTTGTACCTGCACTCATTTTCTGAGAAAATGAGAGGTGTAGGAACACTAATTATTAAAAATGAATTTTGCCAGGGCCCAAGCTGTCTCATTTTTCATCTTGGTTATTGCTAGCAGTTTGGATCAGCCTTTATGTGCCACAATTGGTCCATTTGTCTTCGTCAGGGGTGGGCCTAAGACATATGTGCCAATATGGCTGCCGAAGTTCGGTACTGGGGAGAGGCATCTTAATTCTCTATGATGTATCACGCTGGCAGCAACCAATTTAGCAAAATTGAGCTCCAAATCATCTTACTTCCCACTGCTTCTGCCAATCTGTTTCCTTTCTCCAGATGAGGTAAATATGTTAGGGTGGAAATAAATTAGGGCTTCCTGTACCCTGAACTAACACTGCATCAGTGAGGTTTTGTTTTGAGTTGATTGTTTGTATTGTCACATTGTCATGTCAAGAGAACAGTGTCCTGGGCATGTGTCATTAGGATACATAAAGCTAAGGTCCGATGTATAGCAACATCAATACATACAGACAATTATTCTAGCTTCCCTGTATTGGGCAGATTTATGTATTGGTACGACAGATTTGTTGTGTAAACCTAATTAATTTAATTTCAGGTGTCACATGGCACCTCGCGGCACCACATTAGGCCTTGTTGGTGGCTCATGTCCAACATAATGGATGTGGACATGCTTGGCCTGCTGGGATTTCAATATTGAGGAAGTGTGCGATTGCCAGCCCACAGGTTTCCTCTCTAATGTGGTTATGCTGATGAACTGGAATGAGCTAGCTAGCAGCTCAGCAATTTTTTAAACTCATAATCATGATGACTTACTTTGTAATGAGTATATACCCCCCCAAGAGGTGAGGAGTTAACTGCAGGGGGCAAGGCCATAATTGTTGCATATTGGCACAATGTTGGAAAATGTGCAATGCTTCGCTTGACTTTTAAAACTGTTTGACAATCATATGATGAAATGCTGAGAGGTATGTTAGAATAAGATTGCACCTGCAAGAGAGTAGTAAGTGTATAGAAGCAATTGATGGGATTTAGTACTGCATTGCTTCCAGTTCACTGACGTTTCCCAGGCTTGTTAGATTGTTTATCCTGTGCTACTATGTCTAGCTTACTGAATTACACTGTTAACAATTGATTCCTGTCTGGATTCTAAATTATAAGGACACTTGCTGTGTAAACATGCAGCCATTGTTGTCCCTGCTTAGCGTGCAGAACAACTGCAACATAGAAGAGTAATGACTGCTCAGGGGGTGAGCTGAGTTTAGAGAGGGCAATAGCTCAGAGTGGTTCAAGACGTTTTTTTGTACTGTGTTGTTTTGTTGGCTAATGGTGCCTGAGGGCTGGTTGATATTTTATTTTTTTTTCTCAGATTTTCTGTCATAAATATGGATGAGATAAGATTGTTGTAATTTTGTAAATATTGGGTCTGTAATGCGGTTCATTAATCACACTTCTTGTTGGATAGCTTCAAGTATGAAGTAAGTTAAACACTCTAAATATAGCACGCACATCAACAACATACAATCCAGCTTCATATTCCAACAGTAGCAGCCAGAAGGAAGAACACTCTGGCCTGTCATTCTTTGTCTTGTAGAGTCTCATGACTCATTTAAATGGGAGCTCATATACCTGCAAGGGGTAATAAATAATATAGATGTATCAAGAAGTTATTGGGGTAGAAGCTACTCATTGCATATTGCAAGAAAGCTATCACACATTTTAGAATCCAAACACTCTCACTATGTTTCGGTTTCTACAGCAGAGTGCTGAAAATTACACTTTTCATTCAGCAACAAGGCAGGATTTATAAAGTACCTTTAATTGAATTGAACAGAAAGGAATCCTCATGTTGGACACATTTTGAGTGTGCTAATGTCTCCAGTTTTCTGATATTTATATATGTAGCCATTTACTTCCTTTTTAAAAAAGTGCATTTCTGGCCTCTGGCAGCATAGGGGCACTTTAAAGGCAGAGAGGGCCAAGGACCATTTAGGCGGTTAACCATGTGCACACCACAGCCTCTGCTGTGTCAGCCAATAGCTGCTGTGGAAACCACAAGCTCATATTTACATTTCATTTAGGTGGCACTTACAGTAAGATGGATACAGTAAGATTGGTGCATGTGTCTGTAGGAGAAATGCATAGTAAAGGTGCAACAAAGAGCATCACTGGAGGGGATTTGAGAATTAAAACATGTAATTTTTAACTTTTATTTTGTATTTTTATGTCCATACCTAGATACCTGGGAGACCTGCCCATAGGAGCTTTAATTATGGAATGAATTTAACCGATCTTCCTCAGCACTCACCTCTCCTGGAGTCAATTTTCTTTTCCTCTCCGCGAGCTCCCTCCTCCCTTCTGTCCTTTAATTTCCCTCCTCATCTATCTTTCCTAATGCTAGCCGCATCTTAATTCTGAGCAGGGGTTTGCATGTGAATGCTATGGGGGTAGTGAGGAGGGTGAGACATAGCGTAGATTAAGGCTGGATTTAAAATGGCTGCTTGCTGTGCTTAGCTCAAATAAGCAGAGGATTTAGCCGTGTAGATGGAGAAGCTCCATACAGCCCATTTAGTAAATGCATACGATCTGTTTGGTTCAGGTCAAAGTGCACGGGTGAAATATGGAAAGATAATTTGGCTCAAATCGGTGCATAACTCTGCAAAGAAGGTTATGTTAAGATGGCCCCTGGCTGTCTGTTTTCTGTATCTCACACTATGACTTCGGCTTTACTGTGTTCAGCTGTGATGCCTGCAGAGCGCTCATACAACAAAGAGGAAGGCACCTATTAAATGTGGGGACTGTGTGACCTTTCCTATGCAATCACAACACTCTGCCGTGTTATCTAACCAGATTATTCTGACTTTTCACACTGTTCAGTGGGTTTTTGTTTTGATTTCCATACATATTTGAATTATCCTTGCTTATTTGCACATCAATCTATTCTTGTTAGTGAGTGAAAATATGACACGAGTACTACTATTGCAACTACTTCTAGTAGTACTTCTAGGAAAAGCTATAGTAACATCTCATTGTTGTTTCTCTGTCATTTAATTGTTATTTTTATATCTTTCATCAGTGAATCTCTGTCATAGTGTGTACGTCTGTGTTTGTGCACATTTGTGTGTTTCTGTTTCAACTAATAGAGAAATAGTATAGCTCATAAGCCTTTGGAAGATAATAAAAATGTCAGGGCCGTGCATGTATCTCGGTATCAGTCCCAGACAGCTTGTGTACATGTCATTTGTAGAGTTGATCTCCACTTTGTGATGAAAGATGGAAATCTGATTTTGCATTGCATACTCCCTACCCAATTCAGTCATTCACAATCTGTATTTGATATGGACAATGGCTACTAATATTAGAGACAAAATGTGTCCTCCACATATTTTGTAAAGAAGACATAATGTATGTATTGCACAGGATATCTTTAGACATTTTGTTAGGGGGTGCACTTTTAATTTCGGGAGGGTAATTATTATTGCCAGTCTTCACAGTGTAAAATTGGCATTAAAAGTCCAAATGCTTAAAATGGCAGCTCTCCTAAAATAACATGTACAAGCAAGCAACATAAAATACCAGGTACCATGTCATCTCAAGGTTCACCGTGTGAGTGGAGATCTTCCACCTCTACCTGCTGGCTGGCTAATGGTCTGCTTACTGGTGACCTCATGCTCTGGGAACATCCTGCTGCCCTGACAGGCATGAGTGAGAGGCCTCTGCATGTCTCACAACCTCTGTCCCCTGGGAGACCGCAGCCTGCCTGCCTCCTTATGCCTGTCCTGGTTTATCGTTCTGCAGTGACCCACAGTTAACTCGTCCTCCTGCCGTTGCGTCGTCCCTCAGTCAAGGGGAAGAGAGCACTTTGGCAGGCTTCTACCGCTGCTCCCTCCTCCCTGTCTGATGTTCAGCTGCTTTATGCAAGAATGGTGACACAATTAGTTTTGTAATGTTTTGGATGTGTTTGGCATCTTTAACCATTCTACTGCATGGCTGTAGAGATGGCATCGCCTGCTGTTCGGTCCCTTTGGTCCGGAGTGTAAATATCTCTTGGATCCAGTTAAATAGTTAATAGTTAAAATTGAATGAATGTGCACGATAGTTGTGGTTCTAAGAGGACATATCCTCATCACTTTGTATCATATTTGTTGATTTTGAGTGAAACGTCTCAACATCTACTGTATGGTATGCCATTATATTTGTTATTCATATTACATTACTTTACATATTATTTAGCTGGCGCTTTTATCCAAAGCGACTTACAATAAGTGTGTTCAACCATGAGAGTACAAACTGAAAACAACAAGAATCAAGAAAGTACAATTTCTTCAAGAAAGCCAAACTACAAAAGGTTAGTAAGTGCCATTTAAGTGCCACTGAAGTGCTAATCGGTTTTATGCCCCTCAAATTGAACTACAATCACTCTGGTGATGTCTTCACTTTTCCTCTCGTCCCACCATCATTTGTGACCACACGCAACACTAATAACATTCCTATCAGCTTGAGCTGTAATTTGTTTTTAGCGCTAATTAGGAATTGTTGTAATGCGAACACCCAAAACTCAGATGGAGAATATGGTAAATGTTATACCTGCTTAATATCATCATGGTAGCATTGTCATAATGAGCATGTTGGCATGTTGATGTTAGTATCACTGCTTAATTACAGTCCTGCAAAGCTGTAAGACCTTTTGCAGCAGTGTATTTTGTCATTTGGCATGAATGTATTTGAAGAGTGTAAAGGCAACCAAATGAGAAGAAAGGAGTTTGGTCTTTTGCTCTACTTTAACCGAATGTGTACTTAAGAACATCATCTTGAGTTTACAGTTTTCACTTATACCCAGTTGGACCAAAATGATTTAATGACTCTTCCGCTAGCGAGATAACTAAGTGGTCAAAGTTTGCCTTCTTTAATTGTCAGGTGTGGAAGTTCATAGCTTAGTTGAAGTTCCTAGAGCCAAAGAAGAGATAATTAAACTAATAGATGAAGCTGCTTGAATGGAATATGAGGGTATATAGCAGCTCAGAAAGAGGTGATGGCTCAGTGTGAGATAAGGTGCTCACTGAAAAGAAGTTTAACAATAAGAATAGATTGAAAGGGCGATGTGACAGATTAAATATGGATTCGGCTGTATTTCTGGTGTGTGCATGTGTGTGGGTGTATGTGTGCGTGTGTGTGTGTGTTTGTGTGTGTGTGTTAGTGCACAGTCCAAGTATGCAGTGCCCTGATTTGTTCAAAAAACAGATTACTAACATAAATACATATTGTGCAGTTGTTTGTACACATGACAGTATCATATCTACTTCAGCCTCAGTGCTTCATCTCAATTATAATAACCACTGAAATACTCACTAATTATTCCATAATATAATATTGACTGTGATCTGAATGCAATTGCTATTTATTCTATTAAAACGTCCATCACACGACCAGCTGCAAGACATTTATGTGCGCTGAGGTTAGCGTCTGTGCTTCCGACAGTTAGCTGATATGAAACAGTTGCCCTTGGACATTGTGGAGTAATGTAGCGTCACTAATCAGTGTTTCACTTTGCGGCTCTACAGAGGAGAGCTCTGTGTTCTGCTCGGCAGAGTGCTCACCTTTCCCTCCGGTTTGCAATTAGCAAGAGGTTTCCTTGCACTGATGCAGTGTTGGATTGGTGTCAATGTGCACGAAGAGGGCAAACCCCTGAGAGAAAGCATTTCTGACACAGCAGTTTTTCCACAGTATAAAGCTGCTTTAAAATGTACGTAAAAGCAACCATGAAGTCCAAGAGAAATAGAATGGGCTTAGTTGCTTTATTTACTTCAGTTATGCAAAACCCTCTCTCCTCAAATGGTGTCATTGCAGACATACGGTTTGTAATGACAACGTGTATTGTAAGACTACATCTTCTACATTAAAAATAGTACTTTGGAATTTCAGGGACCAAAACACAAATAAAAATCACTGCAGACGAGATGATTTGTTAGACAAAGTCAAATTTAGCTAAGAAGCTGTGTTAATGAATCAAGTGCTACAGGAAAGCTGGAAATCCTAAACAGAGACCATCGATTTGTGAAGGTTTTTATTGGCCATTCTTTTTTGATGTCTTAAATTGGTCCTTACCATCGCTGTCCTTTTCAAACAAAAAATACATTTCTTCAGGAATGAGACTGTCGAAGGAATTATTCTGTCGAAGTTGTTATGAGAGCCCTTTTATTTTGATTTAAGATATTGATTTGATAATTGGTGGTATAAAAGGAGTGACATTTTTTTACAACAACTGTTAGCACAGTAATGTATAGGCCAAGAGCAAAATGTTATTATTTTAAATAGAACTCTAAGTGCAGATCTCCATTCGGTGCGTGTGCAACAACCCCTTTTGTATTGTGTAATTGAATGAATACAACCCACAATTGACTAACTCTGTGTGGAGATACTAATGGGCTGTCAGGGATCGCAAAACACACTTAATTCAAACTCAAAATCATTCGGTGATGTATGCAACTAATCGTCTTGAAGTCATCGTAGAGACATTTCATCTTGCCAAAATGAAACTGAAAGTAAGGAGTCAGCATGCTGTCAATGGCAGTCAAAAACAAGCAATAAAATATGTTTTAAGAACGTGTGAGTCACCTTAACTTGAGAGGACTTTACAGCCTTGACTGGCCACCCAAAATATTCTGCAGTTTGCTGCAGCAGAATGCGGTATTAACCGTGGACAGACACGGAGGGGCATACTCACTCAGTCACTCACAGACGTACACCTAAACAAGAAACATTGTATTTATTTATTTTTGTTTTGAGTTGCATACATCTTCTGCCTATATTGTATTGAACACCATTACATTACAGCATCACGACAATGCCTTCATGCACACACATAAATAGATGTTTAAATATACCCTATAGCTAAAAATGTAATGGCACCTTCCACCTTTCCAGAAGGCATGCATTTTTGACATGATTACACAAATGCATATGTTAATATTTATGACAGGCTTTGTAGGCTGTTTCATCTGTTGATTTTTTTTTTCTGTCACAAGGTCATCTTTTGACACGTTGGAGGCAAAACAAATAACAAACAAATCTGTCTACTTACAAACTACAATTTTTCACCAACATTCAGTGTCTGAATTCAGATTCCTAGACATTTTTTTATCAGATTCAATTCACACCTAAGGGCCCTGATGAGTTTGTGTCAACTCACTTATTTAAAAATCACACTTTTGCATAAACATTGATAAGTTGAACTGCGTGCATTGGCTGACACTTGAAGCCATTCTTCTGACAACCGAAAGGGTTGTAGCTTAAACATGCTTGTGTCCATGCAGCACAATTACATGGACAGACCTTTTGTCTTACTTGTTTGTATTTGAGAAAATTACATGGGAAAAATCTACATAATCAGGGGTTTACTCTAACTAATTTAATTTGAAGGATAACAGGGTGCTGGGAAGTATTATAGGGGGTCTAAAGCTAACAGTGGTGTAAGACTACTTTTACACGATAGGATACGCATTTGCCACAGTATTAGTTCCCTTTTCATTTTGTCTTTTTAAGTAATACAGAAAAACTCTTAGTCTTGCTATTGTTTTTATCTCCAGCATAATGTAAAAGACTTGACTAGCAGAATATGGGAGTTCAGGCAAAATGTGCCCAATCTTCTTCCTTTGCTAAGCAGATATATCACATACTGTATCAGTGTTTAAAAGTGTGGTCAACCAATTAAACATGAACTCTCACGCATTGACCATTGAAACTCACACTGTGGACAGTAATCACTTTTGGGTCACACCCCTTTCTCTTTCCTTTTGAAAAGTTAATGTCGGACTGAATTACTTTGTAGACATTTTGTGTGCAGAAAAACACTGCAGTCTACAGCTGTTTGAACTGACAGAGCGATCTGTCCGCCTGCTGCCTCTTCTCCAATCACCTGCCTCGCCTGTCTCTGAACAGCAGCTGTGCTGTGAGGCAGAACAGACTAACAGGGCTACGTAAAGAGTGATTGAGCACAAACTGCACCCATCTCCACTTTCTCCAGCATGCTACATAAGTTTGTTGTGCAACAACCATTGTATTCAAGAGAGGTGTGGAACTCGGAACGAGTCTAACTGGGCCTGTAGGGTATTGACTTATTCTGGCTGTGTGCGCGCCTGTTTTCACATACATACTAACCAAGGGGTCAAGTCAGGTTTGAGCATCTAGTAGCTTTATCAATGATGCATTGTTACAATGGATACTCATGATTTTGTCATGGTCTTGCTTTATCTTTCACACCTGCAAAACTCTGTATCACACTTAATGAGAATATATGTTTCATTGTTGGATTTCTGTCAAATGTATTGTGTGGGGATCAATCAGAGATCCATACAGGAGGAAAGGTTCTGAAACATATGTAGGCATGTTGGCTCTTTGCCATATTGAAGGGGAAACTGTTAACGTTTTTGAATTGAAGGGGAAGCTCTCCCTCATGGGGACAAAGTGTATTTCTGTCTCTCTTATTCTTCACACAAGGTCCTGGAGATTATTTTTACAGACTAGGGGATGTTGTACTTATGCAGCGGCCAACACCCAAGAACAGGAAGCCACAATTTCTATGAAAGTCCACGAGATGGAAGCAGATAGCGCCAAGGGAAAACAATATTTTGGCTGGAGCTCATTCTGGTGGCCAATTAGACCCCAATGCCTGTATGATTTACCACTTCCTCTACCTGCTTTTATGTGTGTGGTGCTGCTGTGTGGAACACAATGACCCCTGATGAAAGATTCAGCTCAGGCTCTGAGACGGCTGTGGCGCCATCCTTATCAGATGCCTTCTTCTCAGAACTCAGCAAGACCACCTGAAATCAATGGTTGTGTTTGCCACACCAACATACGCACAAGCAGTGAGCATATTTAGACTTTATTTTATTTATTTATATATATATATATATTAGTTTTGTAACAAAATATTATTATACCAATGCTATGTTGAAATGCACTTTCCAAAAGGTCCCATACAAGCATCTAATCAATTACAAATCAGTAATAGGAAGCACTCTTTGATATCAAGCATTGCAAAGAGATCAAATATTGAGTAAAGGGCCGTTATGAACACATACATGAATAATCAACTTGAAAACGTATATAGTATAGGATTAAAGGTCAGTGGCTAACTATCAAGGGCCCTTTGTCTTTTAAAGCATTGACTGAGACACTTTGTATATGCAGATGTGTTGTTTGTCTTTTCCTCCACCCTCTCCTGTAGACACAAGCTGGAAGGGAAGCCCGTATCTTGAATGGCCGTGTGGAGTGAGGGGTATGAGGTCACACTGTTAATTGCATAATGAAACATGTCTGGGTTAAGATACCGCCTCAGAAATACCGTTATATAACCTGAAATCGGAACTGTTTGCAACTTGATGAAAATGCTTCGTTAGACAGAATTCGGACAGGTATATGTTTGTGAAATGTAACGGCTTACTATCAGCTTGAAGTGCTGACGTTTTAACTTTTAGGATGTCTTTAGGGTATCTATTGTGGATGAACAGTGTAGGCTTTTTAGCCGTTTGTGTAAATAAACCATCAATTCAAGCACAATGGAGTATCACAATTGTCCCAGATGAACTGACCCACAACAATTCATGAGAATGAGTGCTCTTGACTGGCCAAGTCATTTGACCTCAGACCAAATAAGCATGCATTTCACTTGGTGACCAGACCGAAGACAGAAAGTAGATTTCAGGCACTGATTGAAAGATTAGTGACCAAATATGAAATAAATCTATAGATGTTGTAAGTATATTTTACTTCCTGTCCCTAGAAATTCAGAGGATGCCGTTATGTCATCTAATGTGAGCCTTTTAGTCATTGATTCATTTCAAGTCCACTTGGTCGAGTTCAGAATCTATACCAAGTAAATGTAGCTTTTTGCTACTTTCTTTGGATGATATCTCCCTTTTTAGAGCTTCTCAGTTCCTGGAATTATGCTAAAATAGACCCTTTATTATTGGTGTTCTTTTCAAATAGTGGGAATTATATACTATGCCACCACATTCTCATTTTTCTCAACTATATTTGCTTCCATTGTATGAACAATGTTATTCGATGTTGTTTGTGCCCATAGCACGAAGGGAACACGAAGGAAAGCTGAACATTGTTAATTTGCACAAACCACCCACAATGCAACCACAATGGCGGTTGAAAATTGAAAGTTTTCCTTTTATTCCACATTTTGTTTGACAGACAGACAGACAAAGTCTCCAGATTAGATTGGTTAACTTGTGTCACACACCCACACTCTCTTTTCACTGCAAACTCAAAAGCTGCTCACTAAAAAAATGATGGGGGCTTGTACTTAGTGTCAGTCAGGGGAAGATAATGTTACTCGACAAGAAAAGAGAATTAACATTAAAACTGCATTAACTGTATTGCTGTTTTTTTGGGTTAATTGCCATAGTAAACATGGTGGCGTTAGTCAGAGTAATAAGGGTCAAACCCTTTTTTTTAATTCTGTCTTTCTCGAGGCAAGATTCTGTATTTCTCCACAAACGCACATAGCTCAGCTCGTGATCTCAGCTTTCACTGAGCAGCCTCCCACCATAAGTCCATGTTACGTCCTCATCACACTCTAGGTTGTGATTATTACTTCTCTGGAGATGAGACATTTAACCTCCACTTCTTTTTTTAAAACATTTGGCTCCAGTCCTGCTAATTGGCCATTAGATTGGCGTGAAATGCTGGAGAGAAACCGCTAGAAGTAGAAAAGATTTTTCTTGACACTGGTTTGCTTTATCGCCTTTATTAAGATGACCACTCTGCTCTTCTGATCCTTTGTGGTTGAGTTGTGGGCGCTTCTACCAATTTCTGATGAAATGCAGATCCTCCGGACTAATAAAGCAGATTCATATCTATAGATTGGCTAAGTGAAGTACCGCTTCGGACAACCTCAAGAACTAGTCAGAGGCCTAAGACTCATAATTTAAACTGAAAGAACCGAATCAGTTCACACAACTTGTGTCTTATCACATCAGTCATCTACACAAACATATAGACTTACTGACTCCCAGTTATATGATATATTAAGTTCAAAAAAGCAATTTGAACTTATGTAACAGGGGTCGTCAGTAAGTGACCTGCAGCCTCAGGGAGTGCAACTTCAAAATGTCTCTTGTGGAGTTTAATTTTGATGGTTGAGATAGCAAAGGATTATTGATGATCCAATGAATTTGATGATTCATAGGATCTTGTCTGCTTTTTATGTTGGCTTTGGTGTTACACTTTGGGGGAAAGTAGTTGCCTTATCTGAACCTCCTGAGCAGCTAGACTTGTAATCACCTGTCACAGTAAGTGTCTGCAGTAACTCCAAGGAAGCTGATACTGTACTGGTTCAATGCAATGATGGGAAGTTAAAATTACTGATTGGTGCAGATATTTATCAGGTGATATAGTGTTGTGAAAGGTCTACAAAGGAAGGTTGAGGAGTTTGACGGATGAAATTAGTTAAAAAAAAAAAAAAACTTTAACTTTAAAAACAATAAAGTAGTGTCAGCCAAAATAGTGGAGGTAGGCGCACTTTGTTAATTTACCCTTTACATGTCATGTGGTACAACGTAAAACAGCACAATAGCTCAATTTGATCTCTGGAAATAGTTTTAGTCATTAATCAATGTGTGTGCTGATTCTGCTACTCGATCAATGATCTGTGCAGATGTGTTGGTCCAGATGTGGGAGCAGCTCTGCTGTAACAGCCTGTTATGTCCGACATATGTTTATATTCCCTTTGACTGTTTTTTGACAATTTATTTATCCACAATCTGTTTAATCTTTTTCCTTCATTTCAGTTTTTTCTGTTATAATTTTAATTAATGAATTCTGTGTTTTATGATTTAACCACTTTGTGTCATCAAAAAAAGGATAAACATTCCCTCCACTCGTGTCTTTGAACAACAAGCGCCGAGTCTACGCTAATTTGCCTCTGTGTGGAGCTTCTGTTGGGAAGCTCCAGAAATGAAGGCAACATTGGAAACTCAGGCCGTAGTCTTGATTCCAGCTGATTCCATTTGAGTCAACAAATTTCGCCGGTTTACCTATTGTTGTGTCAGTATTACATTACATTACATTACATTACATGTCATTTAGCTGACGCTTTTATCCAAAGCGACTTACAATAAGTGCATTAAACAACAAGAATCAAGCAAGTACAATTTCTTCAATAACGTTAAACTACAGAATAATATCTGTAAGTGCCATTTAAGTGCTACTAAAGTGCTAAACAACATAGTGCTATCGGTAAGGGACATTTAAGTGCTACTACGGCTCTACCCTCCCTATTCAAGGTATAGTCGAAAAAGGTGTGTTTTTAGTTTGCGACAGAAGATGTAAAGACTTTCTGCTGTCCTGATTTCAATGGGGAGCTTGTTCCACCAATGAGGAGCCAGCACAGCAAACAGTCGTGATTTTGTTGAGTGGTTAGCTCGAAGTGAAGGAGCTACAAGCCGATTGGCTGAAGCCGAGCGAAGCGAACGGGCTGGGGTGAACGGTTTGACTATGTCCTGGATGTAGACCGGACCCGATCTGTTCGCAGCATGGTGCGCAAGTACCAATGTTTTGAAGCGGATGCGGGCGGCCACCGGTAACCAGTGAAGGTCGCGGAGGAGCGGAGTAGTGTGGGTAAATTTCGGGAGGTTGAAGACCAGTCGAGCAGCTGCATTCTGGATGAGCTGTAGAGGCCGAATGGCATTAGCAGGTAGACCTGCCAGGAGGGAGTTGCAATAGTCCAGCCGTGAGATGACCAGAGCCTGGACCAGAACCTGTGCCGCCTTCTGAGTGAGAAGAGGTCGTATTCTCCTGATGTTGTACAGCATGTACCTACAGGAGTGTGTTATTGCGGTAATGTTGGCAGTCAGGGAGAGTTGACTGTCGAGCGTCACTCCGAGGTTCCTGGCAGTCGGAGTCGGAGCCAGCACTGAGTTGTTGAAGTTAATAGTTAGGTCGTGGGTGGGAGAGCCTTTTCCTGGAAGGAGGAGAAGTTCAGTCTTGTCCGGGTTAATTTTCAGGTGGTGAGCGGACATCCACTGAGAGATGTCGGTCAGACAGGCAGAGATTTGTGCTGCTACCTGTGTTTCGGATTGGGGAAACGAGAGGATCAATTGGGTGTCGTCAGCATAGCTGTGGTAGGTGAAGCCATGCGAGCGAATGACAGAGCCAAGAGAGTTGGTGTACAGAGAAAAGAGAAGAGGACCAAGGACTGAACCCTGAGGGACCCCAGTAGTCAGAGGACAAGGCTCAGACACAGATCCTCTCCAGGTTACCCGGTAAGAGCGGTCGGTGAGGTAGGATGAGAAGAGTGAGAGCGCTGTGCCTGAGATACCCAGGTCCTGGAGGGAGGACATGAGGATCTGGTGGTTCACTGTGTCAAAGGCAGCGGAAAGGTCTAGAAGGATGAGGACAGAGGAGAGAGAGGCTGCTCTAGCAGTGTGAAGCTGCTCAGAGACAGCAAGGAGGGCAGTCTCTGTTGAGTGGCCTGTCTTGAATCCAGACTGGTGGGGGTCTAGAAGGTTGTTACTGTGAAGAAAGGAGGAGACTTGGCTAAAGATAGCTCGCTCTAGAGTTTTGGAAAGGAAGGGGAGGAGAGAGACAGGTCTGTAGTTATTGACTTCAGATGGGTCGAGAGTGGGTTTTTTCAGGAGAGGGTTGACTCTTGCCTCCTTCAGAGAGTTAGGGAAACAGCCGGTTGAGAGGGAAAGGGAAGAAGGTCCGAAGCAATGGACTGGAGAATGTGAGAAGGGATGGTGTCAAGGGGACAGGTGGTTGGGCGGGCAAAGGTTACCAAGGTAAGAACTTGATTAGGAGACAGGGGGATAAAAGAGGAAAACAAGGGGGAAGAAGGTGAAGTTACTGGAGGTGTAGTTATGGAAGATGGATTAGTAAATGAAGAGCGTATGTCGTCTATTTTCTTTGTAAAGTAGTCAACAAAGTGGCTTGGTAGAAGGTTGGAGGGAGGGGGGGGACCAGGGGGGTCAAGGATGTTGGAAAAAATTGAGAAGAGCTTTTTAGGGTTAGATAAAGAGGATTCGATTCTGGATTGTAGTATCTCTACAATAAAGTGAATGAAGACAAAGAAAATAGTTTTGGTGTGCTTGCTTCTTGCCTCTGTTCATGACAGAACTGACAAGGTCAAACAAACGCACCTTTAATTTGGTGAAGTGTAACTGAAGACTCACTCATGCGTCACTTTGTGCCCCGTAGTGACCACAGATGCCCTTTTGTATTCTTGAAAACTGCGCTCATGGAATACTTGTTCTTTCAGATCTCCTCTGAGAAGTGTATGTGAGACAATGCTGAGAAAAAGCTTTCAAAAGCATCCAAGAAGACTGCAATTATGTTCACGTTCAATAATTCCTTGGTAAAAATGCAGAGCCTTCCGACGCCCACTCAGGGCATTATGGTGTTTGTTTTACCTTCATGGTTCACTGATAATTAAGTTGTCTTAAGCATATAAGCCAGTAAAGGCATTAAACAAGAAAATCCTTTGAAAGTACAGTTCTCTATGAATACAAAATCACTCATAAAGGATATAGAGGGCTAATTGTTGCAATTGATGATTCCACTTCCATATAAATACTTTTATTCACCTGAAAGTGTCCTCTGTTTTATCACAGTAAGACTTCGTGGGCATGTTTAACTTTGTCATTAAAAATAGATTTCAGTTGTTGAACAGTAAAGTAAAGGCAGCAATAAAAGACTCTCTCCTAGGCTGAACTGGTGTTCAGTCACATGTGACACCAGTCTTTAGTTTAGCAGCATGGCCTCATTTACTCCCGGAAAACAGTCATCCACCAAAATTGTCTGGCCCAATTTTGCCAGGATGATTTCCCTCACTTTGATTGTAGTTGGATGCATTCTCTTATTTGTGTCTATCTGAAAAAAATGAAAAGAATATCACATGGCACAGAAAATAAGAGTTAGACTGAGCCCCATCCAAGGCGATCGTGAAGGCAAGAAATTATGAAACTATAAGCTTGTGATTGGATTTGCAAACTATATCCACCCCTGGTTGTTTGTTATACCGTGTGGTTGGGAGTCTGTATGACTGTTGTTTAACGCTCACCAACGGCATCGTTCTTAGTCGACTGAGTCCGCTCTTTTCTTCTCGCAGTCCTTTCAGCTGTGAGCTGAGCGCTCTCCCTCCCTCATCACATCCCAGCCATTAGGTCACAGAGCTGCCAGGAAGCATGTAAAGAGATCTGCAGGACACAGACCGTGGAACGAAGTGATGCTGGAGGACGGGACAAAGTCTGTCGGCTTGTGCAAAGGAGCTCTGTTATTGGAGTTTACAGTAGACGGGGCTGACGTCTGGCCGTGTTAGTACCATGCCTCAGAGTTCATTCTGAATGCACCCCGCATATCCAGTAAACGCGCCATGCATTGTGAAAAATATTAAATTAGTCTATACTTCTCTGAATAGATGTAAGAATATGTATCTGGAGTATCTTAGTAATGGAAAAGGGCATGTTTGAGGCACTGTGCTTATGAATTCCTTGCTTATCTGAGGAAAAAAAGGACAAAGGCCTGCCATCCCCGCAGCATGACTATAAGGAAAGCAATTTCCGTCTGTCTGTTAGGCCGTTGGGCCAACACTTTGGTCCAGACTGAAATATCTCAGTGTCAATCAGTCAAAATTGAGATAAAAAAAGGATTATGTATTTAAAAAAATATTTTGCAGCACCAAATGGTCCATGTTTGCCAAACGTACTGTTGAGAAGGTTCTCATCTTGACAAAAAAGGGATTTGAGACAAATTCAATGATAACATTTCCGATTTGTCGTATTCCATTTGCTGCACAAGGTTATCGTTTTCATACCATCCGCCATCAGTTATGTCGTCGTCGTCACCAAATTAATTGCTTTGGATTTTGAAACACAGGGATGTCGTTAAAAAAAGGTCCAACAGGTCAACAAATGTGAGCAGACAGATGAGTATGGGGTCAGATCAGTCTCAATAATTGCAAATGCACACAGACAGACTTACAAATGCAAACACAAGATTTACAAATGCGCACAGAACAATTTACAAATATGTTTGATTTACAAATGCACACAGAAGGATTTACAAATGCAAACACAAAGATTTACAAATGCGCACAGAACAATTTACAAATATGTTAGATTTACAAATGCACACAGAAGGATTTACAAATAAATTAGACTCACAAATGCACGCAGAACGACGTGTCTGTGTTTATTTATTTGTCAATCGCACTGCATTTGTTTGTGGATTCTTCACGTGTGTGTGTGTGGATTTATGAGACTCCCCTGCCCTGGCTAGATCCGCAAATGCGTTTTTTCAACATAGACCTAGCTGTAGCCAATCAGATGTCGCCCTCATTTTCAACCAATCACATGAGCGTCATTCACTTTATTTGCGCCTTAGAGGGGGCGTGGCTTATCTCCGTGGCTTTACTCCGTGGAAACAGTTATAACTTTCGTCATCCACTATTTCTGCTTTATACTTGTTGTGGACATCCCATAAACGTCGGAACATCTAACGCCCTCGTGTTTGGGTTCATAACATTAATATAATATGTATATATTTATACATAACATCACAGCTCGGTGACTTTCACCGACGACGTCTGAATGACTGCGGGTGAACTTTTCGCTTCGCTCTATTCGCGTCATTCGTGCCGCGCCAAGATTTTCTACAAGATTTACAAGATTATACCAAACTTTCAATGACTTACAACAATGGGGGTGGGGTGTACATTAATTGTGTATCCCTCTGCAAATTGTGCAACTGTAACGCTGGCAGCCCCGTGGGGGGGGGGGGGGGGGGGATGATGATGCGCTCATGTGATTGGTTGAAAATGAGGGCGACATCTGATTATTGAGACTGATCTGACCCCATAGATGAGCATACAGGTCGTGAACACGCTGCTAGTTTACCAGAGTAACTACCATTTAAATTTGATGTAAAACTAAAATTGAGCACACCAGTAATCTCTCAAAATTGTGAACAAATGCATATGAAATGTTATGGTTGAAGCAGGAAGTTGGGCTGCTACGGTATTTTACAACATAACTGTATGTTCAACCTGTGTGATCATCTAACCTTGCACACTTGTTGCCCCAATGGACCTATTTTTTTTAGTGATGTTGCAGGGCTTCGAGATCCCAGCAAGTCTGGTGATTTTAAAGATGTCAGTAACCATCGTGCAGTAAGCGTTACTGACTGACATGAAAAACAAATCAGTTGACTGACGTGACTATCCTGGCCTGCGTCACATTGCACAAGCCCTGAGCTCATCAGTTGTCTAACCTGGACGCTTGATACTGCTCCTACAAAGCCTGTGTCTCCACCATCTGGAGTGTTCGCAGCATATTGCAGCTATACAGCAGGAATGTTGTTCAAAATGTTGCTCCGATGCTCTTGCGAAAGGGGTCTCTTTAGCATACACAAGGCTTTAAACTCTCTTAACACTGCTCTAGCTGAAGCTCTATTGTGACCCCTCTGCCTGCTGCCCATACTGTGTCTTATAGCTGCTGGCCATGTTATGTTGTCAGTGTCACTCACACATATGGACTGATCAGCGTAGGTTTTTGCGAGCGCTCGTGTGCCAATTCTGGAAGGTCTGCCAGGCGGCGTACAGCACGGATGCTTTCTCTCAGAGGGACAAAACAGAAATGACAAGGCAATTGCCATTCTGTCAGCATTGCCATGGTAGCACAGGCACTGCTGTTTATCCCAAGGTTAATGGGATGACGCCTGGAACTGAAAGTGCCAGATTGAGAGAAACATGTGCCCGTTTTACTTAAAACAAGAGTGGCGTCACGTCACACAGAAGTGAGCTCAGAACAGGTCGAATTAACAAACAGTATGGGCTGTATAAACACCTCTTATCTTACTTCCAGCATAGATCTTAAATTACTAAAAGGAAAGTATTATTGATTCAGTCAAAATATTGATGTAGAAGTGTTGTCATTGAAACTGCTGCAACGGTTTAAAACACCTTAACATGGTGCAGAGTGAAACTGGTAAAAGCCGTCTTCGAGAACGATGACTTTTGTTAAGATTTTGTTTCTCTGAGGTATACGATAATTCATTTTAAAGAAAAAGACAAAGACCACTAGGGTTGCAAAATTCCGGGAATATTCAAAGTTGGAAACTTTCCACGGGAATTAACAGGAATAAACTGGGAATTTTGTGGTAATTTAACTGTATGTACCTTGTCATAAGCAGACATGCATGCAAACATTTATAATACAACTTTTTTGACATTTTGTGAGTAGAACTTTATTCTTTCATCGAACAACAAAAACATGAACGTTGAATAAAAAAGGTGTATTCCCTATGATCACCACCCCCCAACCCAAATTGTTTTTGGTGTGTTTTTCCCTGAATCCTTTCAGGTCTAAATGCTTTCTTCCTGGACCTCATCAACGTCCTCCTTTCCAGAAATTTACCGGAAACCTTTCGCCCCTTTGCAACCCTAAAGACCACACATAACAGCAACACTATAACACAAATACTCAAAAATAATCCCGACCTCACAGTCACAGATTTGCTGCGAGGCTGTTGTATTGTGTTGATCAGATTCATCAGTTTCATCTGCGTTGATGGTTACAGATAAATTCTGCTAAATGTTGTCATATTCCTGGAAGGTGAGCTGTAACATCAGTGTAAGTGGCTCATCTTTGTCCATCATAAGTACATAAAACGATCAGCATACCGCGCGAATTACCTGATAGCCCCTATAAAGATTTTCATTAGAATAAGTGTCATACGCTCTCAGAGCCATACGCTGAATGTAGTTGAAAATGTGTCGTGTAATATTATACATAAATCAATCTACAATATGTTTGAACATGTACTTTTTTTTTTATTTGTTCACCTCGGCCATATAGAGTGGAAGGGCTGTGGTGGGAAAGGTTTAACCACTAGGATTATAGCCATTCTGATGGATGGCAATGAGACAGATTAATCGACTGCTGTGCAACCCTCACTTATCTGATTTTAACGCTGCTCCTCCCTTTTTGTTCTTGAAAAGGCAGAATTATCTCTCTGGCGGTAAATGGGGTGTAATGTGTTTTTTAATGGAAAATTAGCAAAAGATTAGAATTTTCGCTAGTTACACTTTGCATAAAAGTGGCCTGTGAAACATTTTACTGGGTTCAGTGCACTTTACTTATTACACCATGTGGTTCTGATGTAAAAAGATATTGACATGTTAATGATATTTATTTCAATCTTAGCTTTATCTTTGTATACCAACAGTAAATCCCAGACTCTTTTTTTAATAATCCATTTTAATTTATATAGTGCTTTTTAAGATACTCAAAGACACTTTACATTCATACACCGTAGACACAGCTACAGGGATCAATGCAGGGTTAAGTGTCAACATCAACTAGGGCGGGGATTGAACTGCCAACCCCCTGATTGAAAGACGGACATGCTAACCACTGACCCACAGTCGCCCCGACTTCCTTTCATGTTCTGAGTCAACATCAAACCTGTCTCAACACATCTGACAAATATCATTTGTTGTTATTGTGAGGTATGTCACATTGTATGCACTATATATCTCAGTAGCATCATTACAATGTTTTCTGTAACTTTTTCCTCACGATTCAAGAGGAGAAACAAGGAATGCAAGAAATGGGCGTTGGAACTGCCACCTGGAGAACCCGAAAAGTTTTCTGTTTGTTTATTGTTGGTAGTCCACAGAGAACTTCGGGTTCAGGGAATGGTACATATTCAAAGCAACTGAAGGAATGGTGATTCACACAGCGCTGCCAAAGAGAATGTATATTTTCTGGGAACACAAATGGGATGGAAGTCATAACCAATTGCATAACTGCCTCAAGTGTGTACTCCATAAATATACAACCAACCCTGCACTGTCTGAGCTCCATTTTTTGTCCTAGAAATATTCTGAAACATATATGGGAAAACTAGTTAAAATGTGTGGGTTTACTAGTGAACTAATAATATAACTTGTCTCACAAATGTCATCATTGATCAATACATATTACAGTCCGACAGATACTGGATTTTTGATTCCAATACGGATATTTAGGAGTTTACAAAATCTAATACACAGGTCAAAAGTGTCATGAACATGAACTCTTAATATATATATATATATATATATATATATATATATATATATATATATATATATATATATATATATAAAAGTTTAGTTGAAACATATCCCTGTCAGTGTGGACAATATATGTAATGATGACTGGGTTTATTTATTCATCAAACCTACTTTTACATTTCTTCAGCTCTTGGCCTTGTTAGCGAGGCTTTTCAATTATAGTGAGTCATTTGCTTTAGTGATGATATAAAAAAATATTGCCTCACAAAGCATTAACCTTTAATCAATATATTGTTTATTGGAGCTAATTTAGTTTAATTTAGTTTCTGACAGCTTCCATGTTGATGGAAAGGTTATGGCTAACCTGCCAGAAAGCACAACTCAAATGAAATAGAAGATATCTCATACCTTCTGTGTATTTATGATTGGCAGGCAGCGTTCTCTTGCCTAACAATAATACTATTGCAGACATATTGGTTAGTCTAAAGCCATGACTGACACATTTAATCCTGCTGGCTAATGCAGTCATTTGTTAGAAATGCAGCTCAAACCCATTCCAACATTCAATTGCAATCCAGACCTCACAAGCAAATAATCTTGTGGGTGATGTTTTTCGATGACGATGTATCTTAATTTGACTGTCAATGGACAAATTGGAGATATTTCCAAGCGCTTAACAGTATTTAGTGCAGTGTTTTCCTAACATAGTGACATATTCATTGGAGAGATGAATGACATGATTCCTTGCTTGCTCAATGGCTGACTGGTAAAACATTGGATATTTCAAAAATAATCCTGATTGGCACTGTCTTTTCGAGGGTCCCGAGCACAGTGCAAGGTGTTTATACATATCAAGACATAAAGCCACCCTTTATCCAGCGTGTTTTTAGTAAAGAGGGGTTCTCATATCTTTGCAATGAGCCAGGAGAAAAGTTGCCCTTTATCTGTAGGGAATGCGATCATGAATATTGTGTTAACCCAGAAAAGTTCAAATCCATGCATGCTTCCTTGTTCCCCTGATCCCTCAGCTTTTGTTGTTGCATTGGCCCATTGTACCCGAGAAGAGATCAAGGGGACCCCTGTCGGTTGTGGATTATTCCTTTGTAGAAGCGCCACTGTAGGGGATCGGGGATTAAAAGAGCAGACAGTGGTTGGGGATTCTACAGGAAGTTCGTTTGCAGCACACACTGCACATTCATTGTTACATTTGAGTGTTTTTTATTGAAAAGCCTATTTGGTGTAATGTTTTTTTGTTTTTTAAACCTATCCGAGGCACAGACCCACATTAACTTTGTACCCATTCTAGGCTCAGTTTTAGTTTGTGTATCACTGTAGAATCTGCCTCATTTGGATATTTATATCATATATGGACAATTAACACAGGAATTGCCTGTAGCCAGATAATGAATTTTCATTGTGTTTACATGTTTTCCCAGCTGTTGGAGAGGTTTAGAGGGCACTGCAGCGGAATGAATATAAAAGAATAATTGTTCTCTTTCTCTCAATTTCCGTTAAGGGCATATTGAAACCTGGCCGCTGGTGTAATAGTACTTTTGTCACAGTGATTCTAATTGTGTGTGTGTGTGTGTGTGTGTGTGTGTGTGTGTGTGTGTGTGTTATAGCTAGTATCTTGAGAGAAAAGGGAATTCTGTGGACTCGTCTACATTTTTGTTAAACTCTTGATTCTTCTATTTTCACAGGAAGCCATGGACCTCAAAGCTGGCCTGCCTCATACCCAGAATGTGCTGCGAGGAACCAATCACCTGTGGACATTGCAGAGGAACGAGCTTCGGTTTCGGAGGAGTACCAGGAGCTGGTGCTTGACAAGTTCAACGCTGAGACCTCCAACCAGACCACCATGAAAAACACGGGAAAGACAGGTCGGCATTACAGATTTAGTTACGGACTAGTTTTGTCCCTAAATTGCATTAGACAATAATATAATAATGCAAAAATTTAGATTTCTTTGTACAGTTACAGTTTTTTTTTTAAATACCAGCGTAGAGTTGGACAATATGACTGCAATAGACTACAAATGACTACAGGTGGATAAAATATTGTCAGTTGATAAACTTATGATGGCTATCCATTTTAGTTTACTTCTGATTGTATTAGGCCATTGCAAACCGTGTTGCTTGATCATTTAGCAGGAAAGCCTTATGGCAATATCAGATTTAAAAGATTTTTGCATCACAGTTGTTTATTTACTGGATTAGCCAAAAGTAGAAAATACAAGTGGTCACATTTTTACATCAGCTGAATATCCAGATAGTTTACCAATCCACAATTTACAGTATACTAACAATGTAATAAATGTATACACAGTGATGAAAGACTGTATCCATATCAGATATAAATTCTGAATTAAAAAATGTAACGTTTCAGTGAAGCAAATAACAATCACTCATAATCATATCAATCTGTAATGATTCTTGTACATCTATCTTTGTTTTAATACTGCCTTTATCGTTCTGCCTGCTGCTCTCCTTTTCTCTGCCCCTTCCTCTTTGTATCAGCCATGCGGCATGCCTTGTTTACAGAAACATTTTTAAGCTTACTTGATAAACTACTCCAAACCATTGCCACCATTTTATTTTTCAATCGGCTAATTCGTGGACCTTTGGTGTGAAAATCCTGACCTTAATTGATCTCTTCTGCTTTTGGCACTGTTTCTCTCTGAGGGTAGTTTCATCTTTTGCGTTTGATCATAATGAGAGTTGTTAGCCTTCATGACAACCAAGACCGCCGGGACAGCCGAGCTATGCTGCGGGCTGCTTATTTACAAAGATGGAAATAACACGGCTGGCTGTAATTTTGGGCACAAACAGCACAGAGGGAATTTTAGATGGCTAAGCACTGTGAAAATCAGGAAAATGGAACAATGTTACCACCGAAAATTATTATCCATTCACTGTTTAGAAGAGGGCAACCTAATATTAAGCAAATTCTCCTCACAGTATTGTGAAATTGCTTCTAAAAAATTTCCCCCTAAATGTGAGAGCTTTTAATTTGTTTTATTAAACTTTGCCATCACAACTACTCTTTTGGAAAAATCATGACATGACATGACCGGTAGACGTAATTGCTCATTGAAAGATTACTTTTTATATATATATATATATATATATATATATATATATATATATATATATATATATATATATATACATTTATTTTCAGGGCTGAATTTGATCGTTTGTATCACTTGAAATGTAGATGAACGCATTTAATGTTAGTTTTTTTGTGTGTGTTATTGATCCTAGTAGATATTCATCCTTCATGTTCTTGGAAGACAGTTTCAAAGTTTTGAATGTGATGCGTTCTCCTCAAATTAATCACTGGCCTTCGGAATGGTCTTAATGCTTCCTTGGTGCATTGCGTATGAACAGTCGACAATCTTTGTTCATGCGCTGTCCCTGACAAGCTTTTTCTGCTTGATCTGTACTGAAGTTGGTAAAGATGACGTTGAACATGGCCGAGTGTATCCAAGCCTATTGTGTGATTGTCACAGCGTTGTAGTCCTTTAGGAGTCGGGCAGAGGCCCGTTAGTGACACTTCAACTTTGATCATGGATTTGATCAATTTGATTCAGGGAAATTCAACCATGCAGTCTGTCCTCTAATCTTAGCTGCAGTGTTTCACACACATCACAATATGCCCCTTTGTCCATTCATATACAGAATATTGTCATGACGAGGACTACTTTTAGCTGGCTTCATTTGTTTACATGGACTGCTACATAGTGATGAAGGGGGACACTTCTAGTCCCAAATATTAAGTCTCATATGTAAAACCTTCAGTCAGATGTGCATCGGAGTATGACTATTTTACATCTACATGTGCTCACATGTAAACATTTCATTTAACTTTTGATGTAAACCTGTCATAAATTATATTTTTTATTTGTTAGTGTGCCAAGCGTTTAAGTAAAGTGGCTGATGCAAAAACCTGAAAAGAATGTACCTATCTAGAGCTATTGTTTGGTTTGTCCGTTTTAGAAACACGGCAGTAGGCTCCCTGAAGATGACTCGCTCCCATATATACAGCTTAGTTGAAGTTAATGAAGAACAACGGTTATTTGAAGGTGATAAAACACTAAAGAAAACATACTTCTTAATATTATATTTCCGTCAATAGATTCCCCTAAAGGCGGCACACTGTTCCTTTTTAACGGTAGTGTTTAATCTCAATTTTACCATCCATAGTCAGACTGTCCAGCTATTTGTATAGATTTATGTCTAATATAGTAACACAGATAAATTGCCTTTACTGTCCATGGACCGATTATGCATTCTGTCGTGCTTCATGCTTCGGCAAATTCTGAATCGGGAAAATCCTTGACAGTGTTTTACTGCAGCCACGAGGGTCCAAATGGTCAAATCCTAGGCTTTAACATCTTTCATTATATTTAAATGTAAATGTTGTAATTAAGAAGTGAGTGAATAGATCTTAGAAGTTCCTCAGATTGATTTCACAAGGTTCCCTTGTGCCTTGACCTGCTTTGAGATTGAGCTGACTTGCTGCCATTCAAACAGTGTTCCTCAACAAAACATTTCTCAGTAAAATTTCAAACAACTTTCAACCAAATTCATGGAATTGGAAGGCCTCAGAGACGTTTGCATTGATCAAGGATTTTCTTTCACACACAGTCCTCGTCTCTCACTGGATGTGTTTCAAGGTCTTTTTGGCTTAGCCTCTAATTCCTGCTCTGCTGTTGGGCAGCATTTCTAATGAAACTCCCATGACCAGCCAGTATCCCCTTTCCTTGTCTTTCCCTGTGTTGCAGACAGGATTACACTAACTCAACATCAGCAAAACAGTGATGTATTACCATCCTTGTGAATATGTATGTGTTTTGTAAAAGGAGTTGCTCAAATTATGAACATGTGGTAGTTCTTTCTTATACGGACTGATTTTCTCTTTGACCTGATGCTTTTACTCTCATAAATCTCCTCCATCTAAGCCATTTTCCTTCATACTGTGGGCCATCAGCTTAAGCAGCACTGGCACTTTACTACTGCTGGAAGATTCTTTCTTGCCTCACGAGAGGGGCTCAGCTCATCCTTCATCACACAAGGTTCTCCTCTCTTCAGATCTCCGCTTCGCTCTCGTCCTCTTCTCTGGAAGATTCTTCCTGCTAGTAATCCCTGAGTGGTGATCTGTTTCACTTATATTGATGTCATCCATTCCCTCTGCACAGCTTGTTCATCATGTCATCTGTGTTTACTGACAGTCTGTTTGCTTGTACAAACGATCCAACCCGTGGTTTGCTTCGTGTGATATAATTAAAAGTGGGCTGTCCCTTTTCAGAGAGGCTGACTTTGCTTGTAACGGGGGATCAGCCGACAGAGCACCGGTACTACTCTGGCTAATGATGTCTACTGTAGACTTGTTAAAGACTTATGATACATTAACGAATAATTTCAGCCAGGATAGCAGAAGGATGTTATATGCCTGGTCAAGGTGGTGTTTTGGATGTCATGGAAAACTGAAGAACTTATAGAGCTTAAACTCGCCCGTTCATGACAACGCTGAGTACACTTAAAAAACGTAGGCTTCCAGGAAAAGCAGACGCGCTGAACTATTAAGGGGAATCCAAATAGCTGTTGTCAGTAATGTCTGTTTTAACCTCAGGATGCGGATTACAGGGCCCACTTTAAATTAAGAAATACTCTCAGAAGCCACTGCATGGTTTTAAAAGTGCTCAAGCTAGTAACAATGATATATTTCTACTCAGAAATTAGTAATTTTTGAAAATTAATGGATCTTTTTTGGCAGATGGCAATAACAAGCAAAGCTGAGGTGTCATTTCCTCTGTGATGATGCTGTTTGATATGATATGCTCACTTTAAGCAAACGCCTATAAGCAAAAGTTGTGGAACAAAATGTCAAACTTTCAGCAATGCAGACATTGGTCGTAACCTTGCATGAGATACCATTTAAAATGCTTGCTATTCTCCAGCTGAAGCAACGGCCTTACAGCCTCACAGAAAGCTAGGCAAAGAAAGAAGATAACAAAGCAAGCAAATTCCAATATGTCTTCCTAAAACACCAAGCAACAAGTTTCAGAGACAATGGCCTTGCCTCTAGCTTTTCACCACAGTTCCCCACAGTCAACCAATGGGGCGTCAAGGACACTGGGAGAGGCTGGTGTGTCAGTGGCATCATTGTAAATGTGCACTGACTATGTATATTCTACAGAAACACATTATGTCATGCTGTGGGTTGCCAGGTAGCAGATTGTCCCTCTTGCTGATCATTCCTTTGCCCTTTGAAAATCCTTGAAGGAATTATAAAAGCACATTGATGAGTCCCAATTAAAATATATATTCTGTGTAATAATTTCAAAACAAAACCAAGTCTGTCTTCAAGGAAGCTTGTTTAACATACAATATCATCAAGAACATTTAAGTAGCAATGGAAATGTGGAGTTTGAACAGTTCCCATATGCATTAAACACTAAAACTAATCAGAGAGAGTCTACAATATTTTCCAAGTTGTTAGTTCATACTGACAATGTCACAGGGAGAGACTATGACTGATAAACAAATGAATCAGTGTCTGAAGCAGGTAGAAATTGCATTGTGTCATGTTATCATAGAAAACAAATTATGTTTGATATTTGGAGATAGCAAAGTTCATCATCTCTGGATCAAAAGCTTATCGAATAAATATGAACACCCCAGAATTTAACTGTAATATTTTGAGATCATGCGATTACTCATTTGTCGTTATACAGAAAAAAACTGATGAGAGTTTAGATAATAAGTTTTGATCTTGAGATAACGAATAACAAAGAAAATGAGCAGCCTCCGACGCTCTGAGCTTCTGTAGAATCCGATCTTTGACTATCTCCATTTTGCTGCTATGAGTGTACTTCATTTTCCTTCTTTGTTTGATTACATCTTTTCCACCCCTGTTTGTCTCTAGTTGCTGTTCTCCTGAAGGATGACTACTTTGTAAGAGGTGCTGGACTTCCAGGGCGTTTTAAGGCTGAGAAGATGGAGTTTCACTGGGGCCATAGCAATGGATCAGCAGGCTCAGAACACAGCATAAATGGCAGAAGGTTTCCTGTCGAGGTAACATATCCTGTCACCACAATACACTTTGACAAATGTGCAATACGGGGCCATAAGGGGGGCCATAAGGGTCCATATATGGGGCCATAAGAGTCCGTATTGAATATTGGAGCAGAATTGAGGCAGCACATTGATGCTTCTAAAATTCAGTATACCTCGTCTCTAAGAAGCACCACTGTGAAGCCTCACATACATAGGCATTTGAGTTGCATTATGGGAAGCATAGAATCCAGCATTCTTGATACTTAACCCATGCTAGAGACTAGTAGTATGGCTAGTTCAGTCTCTACTGCTTTGATTCTAACCCTTTTATTAGTCTATATAAAATATTACTTGAGAAAATTACTGGAGAACCCTTTTAAAACCTGTACAGATATTAAAAACAGTACAAGAAACAGACATTAATCAAAAAACAAACAAAATGGCTTCTATTTTTCAAAATCTTCCCACTGTTAATGGTCAGTTGTTAATCAAAATACAATAATAACATCTTTCTTTGAAATATCGTTTGAACCACTGTCGGAATCAGATATTGTTTTGTTGAATTTAAAATAGAAAATCTGAAAAATGTCATCAATGAAAGCAGAGTGAAAAGGCGACATTTAGTAGAGTTTATATAAGATGATCATTGAAGCAGAAGTTTTTACTTTTCTCTAAAAATGCATATTGCACAAGGTCACAACAAATTTCTCAATGCCATTTGTGCCAAAGAGCAGACAAAAGAAACAAAGGGAGATGAGACTGCAGAAGTAAAAGAAGGAAAGAAGAAAAGAAATTATCATCCACTCTTGTGGCTCAGATATAAAGGGTCTTCAGTCTGAAACCTTTTGGTATTATTTATTCTGGCTCCTGGATTAAAGCAGAAATTCGACTAGTTCTGTGTGGTGCAGAGAATGAGCTATTAGTGCCTTTCAAATGTTTATGATTTACAATGCCATTTCTATTCATTAACTAAAATGAATTAGCAAATGTGTCTTACTCGTAAATTGTGTGGGGTTATACAGAATGTTTTTTTATTCCCTCTATTGTCAAACACTAATAATTAGTGTAAATATAACAGCGTAGGAAAACAGGAAATGGCTGTTAGTGTGCCTCTATCTCAAAACACGCAGCTAGAGTTCTCCTGTGTTTGTTTCTTGGCCCTGTTCTTTGGCCCTCTAAGCAAGCACAGCTTTTGATGCTGAATTGCTGAGTAATTAGATTTTTTTTTTGCCACATCACTTTGTGTTCAATGTAGTGTTAAAGGGCACCAGATTATATACAGCCACTATAAAGCTGTTGTGTTTATGGCTCCTTTGATGGCGTGCTTCTAAATAAGACAATAAGATTTTCTTTAATGACCAATTTAGGCAGTCGTTAGAAAAAAAGCTGAGCAAGAAGAAGACAATTATGCCCTTTTACATTCATCATTTATAAATGTAAAATATAGATTTGTAGCTTTGTATATTTTTGTGTGTAGTCCAAGGTTTTTGCATCAAGGAAAAATTGTCACGTCGCTCAGCTAATGAAAGTAAGAACAAAATAGAGGTAAGGATATGGTCTAAATATGTCCACAAATGTGTGTGTGTATAAGAGGAAATTAAACTAAAATGTTATATTGTTTTGATATTTCATGTTGTAACTGCGTGAGTCAGTTGTAAAACCTGAACGCTATGTGCTACAATTAGGAGTGCATAAAAACTAGTTTACAAGGAAGTAGAAATCTTGAAATGGACAACTAAAAAGTAATGGATACAATATGAATGTAAACTTTGACCAAACATGTTGAAACAAAGAAAGGGATCAAGACAATAACAGGATTACTTTGTCCGGTACAGTATAAAAACATATAATAATTCTATCCATGTTTATAAACTGATAGAGTTCAATAACTATCAGTTTAAATGCATTTTAAAGAAAAAAATTGGGAACATAGAATGAAACAAATAATATGACAAAAAGGGTTGATTCAGAGTGTTTTTGCTCATGTGTCTGTGTATTTCTTGCTAATGTAAAGGCATTTATATTGCCAGTAGCTGTGCTATTTGGATGCAGAGGTAGTGTGATTATTTTCTTAGAACCCAAAGGATGAGTGACCCTCTTCTCGTACTATTTAATCTTTGAACACAGCCCTCATAGTGTCATACTTGACATGCGTATGATGGGGTTGAGGCCTCGTAAATGACACCATGAAAGTTCAGCATTAGTGAAAAGAGGCCCAATAAAAGACAGCCACGCATGGCAACATAGCAGTCATATCCTCATGGGAAATGCATACAGGAAGTACAAAAAAGAATATTCCATCCACATATCCGCAAAGATGTTTCCTGTTAACTACATACTGTATATGTGCACCATATATGCAGAAACAGCGTGCAATGGGAGGTCTGCGTTTTAAAATTATTCTCTTTTTTCCTTAGGTTCGACTAAATGTATCAAACATGATGTATTATTTTACACTCTGAATCAGAAAGTGAAGGAGGGAAATGAAATGATGTATGGCTGAAAGGGGACGTGGTTATACAGGATCTAGCCTTTGGCCATTAAACGTCATCCTGTAAGATGTGACATTTTCATATCCATGCCTTGACAGAGTTTGATGTATTTAATTTTATATTACATCTGACACCAGATACGCAGGAAAATGTTATGTTCATAATTGTTTGTGTTCGACGTAGCCAGTGATCTTTCACAGTAGAGCTTGGCTTTTGTTTTGTTTTGTATATATTCTGTTATTCGAGAGTAGAGCAGCATGACCTTGGAGGTTGAGCTCCAGGGCTTAAATTTCTCTGCTAAACAGACACATTCAGCCCTGAGTCACATACCACATGAAGCATTTATTCTTATGGCCCAAGAAACAAAACCTCAAAAATGTTTATTCCACCTGCTTGAAAACACATACAGTTCAGTTCACACATGGGAACAAGGGCTGGAAAGACAAAAACATAAAGCTGTATTATAGAGCTGCTCTGCCTTTTGTAATAAGGCAGTGTAAAAAAAAAAAAACACACAAAAAAAACAACGTCGGCGGCAGCTCAGCTTTTGGCTCATGAGCTTGACATTAATCTAACCACGGTCTCTTTCATGGGAATGAAGTGGGGAAATCGATAGATGGACCACCTGTTCGCTCAAACAGCACAATGAAAAATGAAACAGTGGATTTATTTTTCTGCCTCAGGGTGCCATAAGGAGATATTTTCTAATAATATATTAGGGTGTCACCAAAGTTAGATTAATTATACATGACTTACAAATCACACCTCGGGAGGGTACACACAGTACTGGGGCTGTATGAAGTGTTGGGGTGGGTGTACAGTGTGGCCCATTTCAGAAAGAGAAAAGCTCCAGTAGCACTGAAAGTATATCTGCAGTCAAGACCAATCAAGGTGGATATGGCGACCCTGAGAGCTCAACACACATACTAAAAGGAAAGAACACAGAAAACACGATACATAAATGCGATGGAGCTAAAAACTGGTATATGAATAGGCAACTGCTTTGTGGCCAAAAGCCCCATCAGTGGTGTTGGAAAACCAGTGGACAATGAACTGGTTGGCTAGAAAGCAAACATCTGCAATAATATCTGAATTGTGTAATATTCATGTGTTAAACTGCTCTCAGGGTCACCGTAGCAATAAAAGGACAAAAGAATAATGCACGTTTATAGCATCTGATTCGCAACAGGCATCATAGCAATGCCAACAAATCATCAACATAATGGATATATTTTAATATATGATAATGTTTCCATATGATTGGTTGTTCTGCTGGGAACAGTTGTAATGTGTGTTGACCAGGTAATTGTTTAGCAGCATTAGGATCAGGTCAACATGAAAATGTGCAAAGTCATGTAAATCTTGTGGTAAGTCTTTCTGCATTCTTGGGGCTTTGTTGTTGTCATTTGTAATGTACATGCATGGATTGTAATTACATTATATTTGTTTACTAATCCATAATCCAATCTCATCATATTCTAGTGTGCTCTCTTTTTAATTGTGCATGAAGTTCTGTCAGTGATCTGGATGTGAAACACCAAGTTTCATGGATTAGCTCACTAACACGTACTGAACACATTTTGTGACACTTAATCCTTTTTTTAAATGAATGCTATTGCACTTAGTAGATGCTCAAGTATACGGTCGAAGGATACGGTAGATGTTCATGAGATAATCATAAGGTGTTAAAAGAAAAAGACACATTTAACAGTTAACAACAAAATGCTGCAGTAGCACTGTTGTAAAGTGAGGAAAGAAGAATATATTTGTGCTGCTGTGATAAATCTAAAATCTCTCTGCACATAAACTCATCTCTTGTAGTTTGCTTGTCTTGCCTCAATATCTCGCTGTCTTGGAAAATCAGGCCAAACATGACTCTGATTTGCACACGTTTGTACTTAAATGGAACTTGGGAATGCAGAGCAGCTTTCAGAGCGTGTGTTTGCACTCACTTTGCAGGACGTCTGCTCCACAGACAAAACTGGAGGTAAATTATAAAGCTCAAATAATGTTTTGTTTGTTCTTTCAGTTTCCGCCAGTTAGATCTGGTCTTTCGCCAGCTTTTTTCAGATTGTTTTTTTTTACATATTTCTCTGTACAACAGTTTGGCACTTTTGAGCTGACAAAACAAACATGTATGAGTGTATCTGAATGATTTAAGAGAGCTTAAAAATTGGTCAGACCACCTGTCTGTCCTGCTTAAAATCAACAACTTGTTCTATCAACAACTTGCGATATCTCAGGATGTGAATGAAGTTTACTCTAAGAAGGGGGGTTTGTGCCAGAGCTTGCATACATACAGAGGAACAAAGCGTGCAATCAAGGGATTTCAATTGCATTCGCCAACATTTATTTTTATTGGCTGCAATGAAAGTGTTTGACAGTCGAATATTACTTTTCCCAGTGTGCTGTGAATAAGAGCAGGTCACGTGAGCCAATGTCACTGAGTAAATGAAGCCTAAGGGGGCAGCTTAATTGGGTAATGTAGTTAATAACATCTGAAGGGTGATGAATAGCTGAAGCTCTTTCTTGCAGAGTTCTCGCACAACAAATTAGTTCCATTAAAGGCTGCAGTTAAAGGAACTTTGAAGGAAACTGATGCTCTTGAATGTTCTGGATTAAGTCATTTACCTGGTTTAGGCCTCCAATATGTAGTGATGGATTTATCCTTAGTCACAAGCTTATTTATTTCAACTTTGTGCATCTGTTTTCTGTACAGACAATTGTGGCTGGGTCCCCTCCCCCCGTAATTTTCTTTTGAAAAAAGAAAAAAAGGCAAGCCTACCCAACATCGAGGACCTTTTTGTATTGCCAATTAACTTGGTTCAGTGACATGAGAGGGTTTTTCATTTTAAAGAGGCTAGAGACAGCAAGATGATGGACAGCTCCAATTGCTACTTTTAGAATCATTTGCCGATTTCGATCAGCACTTCCATAATATGTCTGCTTCGAAATGAAAGTTTTTATTGGAAAACCAGAGCCATGACACATATATGATGCATTCAGTGTATGATGGTTTTCATATTATATGCACACATCACCAAAGCTTTTTTTGTGAAATCAGAAGTAATGTTGTCGGTGATATGAGGTAATTGGAAGCAACAATTATATGCATACAATTCTCCTCGATCTCACCACAGGAAAAGAGCACATTCCTATAGTTCTTCCTCTCAGTTCGTAACTTGTCTCTGTGAGGACATCTGCCCTGAGGAATGGGATGCTGTATTTCTCCAACATCCCCCAAGAGTGGCAGAACGCAAAAAGGAATGACACAGATTATGGGAGATTTATGGGAGTGATAAATACACCCTTTTTTATGTCCTTCAAAACAGCTTTTCATCAGCTCCCCAGCAGTGTGTCCAAGTGATTAATGACAGGACTGTTGGTTCTCCTTGTCCACTCCTCAAGCTATTTATGCTCTGTTTCCCATCCCAGATGCAGATCTACCTTTACAATTCAGATGACTTTGACAGCCTCAGTGCTGCCATCAAGGAAAGACGCATCATTGCTGCCATGGTCGTCTTCTTTGAGGTAAGGTATCACCGGGTCGGAAGGTCAAGACAAATGTAAACTGAAGAAATCAGAGACAAGTGCACTTGTACTTAGAGTGTACTTGAACATTTGTATCCATAATAGCAGCATGGTTCTAAGGCAGTGATATTCAACTAAGACCCCTATCGGGTGCCAGGTGGTCTGCCGACCATTTTCTAATTCAATATGAAAATTGATTGATTCACAAAGGGATCTATTTTTTTACTTTTAAGATAAAACAAGATCCCAGAATGCATAAAAAGCAAGGATCCCCTGATGTACAGCCTCATTGAGTCGCTAGCGTGGCTTTAGACTCTTAGTCATATTAAAACATACAACTTTATTTGCTTAGAAGAGTTACACTGCTCTGAAAGGAAACCTTTATAATGGCTCTGCTTTTAGTTGTTGGTAGCCTTCTTGGAAAATATATTTTTTCGCAGGCTTATTGAATAACTTTATTTACACAAACTATGCTTACCGCCTAGTGGACTGTTGGAAATAGATTACAGAAGCAACGAGATGAGTGAACAAATATAACAAGAGCGGATGAAATGACGGAAATGAGAGGAAAATAGGAAATCATACCAAGAAAATAAGAGTAAGACTCAAATGTTCTGGAAAACTAATTCAATAAGACAATTATGATATCAGCGGATTGTTGTGATTTGTATTAGTCCAATTTTGAGGTGAATAAATTATAAATATTTATTAGAAGTGGTCTTTGGCACCTGTGTTGCGATAGCGTAGTTTCTCTTCACTTTGCAGCTGATTATTTTTCAGTTTTCTGTGGCACATTGCAGATTGCTTACCTTACAACAAATTGTCCCCTGAAGGTCTGCACACATAAGCTCTTAATGGACAAGAATGGTCCTAATTTCTGTTAACACTAAAAACACCTCAGAGATTTATGAACCGGGAAAAAGCAAACACCAGCAGCACTTTACACTCTTACTTTTAGTAGCAATATTTTTGCAATTGATGGCAGGCAATCAATGTGGGCTAACATTCAGCTTAATAGCATGTAGGCAGGGGTCAGCTCTCAGGAAGAGGGAGGCTAGAATGGGGACACAGGTGTTTGTAATGTAGGTCTACTCTTGGACACTAATACACCGCACTTGTACGAGGACCTAAATGCCTCCGCTGGGTCCTGACAGCCCTATTGCTTACTGCAATTAGCACCCGCATACACAATCCGCTGAATAGCAGTTTACAGTGCCATAGTTTTTAAGCGGGCACACACACATTGGCTCAGGTCTACCATTTCTAATCAATGAGCAGAGTTCTTCCTTAGCTCCCCAAAGGCCTATTAACAGCCTTTCAGGTGTGCATATTATCCACATTCAGCATTCAGTTCCACACAATTATTCTCCTCTGACTGACCTGAATTAAGGTTCAGCAAGGGAAGATTGGTCCCTGCATCCCAATACTGGTTTGTCCATTCCTGTCCCTTAAGTAGGACATTACAATATTTGATGATCTTCACTTATTTCAAGGAATTAACAGTCGGCCTTATAGCAAAGGAGGGAATCACCACTCGTGTTAGTCCTCCTAATACAAGGTATTTAATGGTACATGTCCTTCAAAATACAAGTCAATAAAGCCATCTAGCAAAACACCAGAAACAACAGTGTTGTAAATGACCAGGGGACTGAATCAAGTCGTCTGTTACATCAACCATCTATTCAAAATCTCACCAAAAAAACTATCACAGACTTCACAAAAACAAAAGACGGATTTAGATGCTGCTAGATTATATTGTCTCATAGAGATGTTGGCCTCATTGAGTCCACCTGCAGTATTTTCTTCACATTGATTGTCCTTAGTCATTATGTTAGATTATTCCTCAAATCTTGTAATCCCCTTTTGTAATCCTTTGTCTCTGGATGTTTCCTGCAGCTTGGGCAAAAAGACAATCCAGCTGTAGAGCCCATCATCCAGGGATTGAAAGGAGTAGTGCATCATGGTAAGTAATAGGAAATTAGATTGTATATATGTGTGTGTGTGTATGTATATATATATATATGTGTGTGTGTGTATATATATATATATATATATATATATATATATATATATATATATATATATATATATATTATTTACTATCTACTGATTTTTTCTGTCAAACTAAAATCTTCTACAGGAAGCAATACTGTGGAAATTAATTGTATGTGGAATATTCAATCCCTTGATATCCCTTATAAAATCCCTCACAAACATCAACATGAACATTCTTGTTTTGGTTGATCTTGGTTGATCCCAGAGGAAAATTCCTTGCGACAGTGCTGACATCGTGCTCCTCCCCTGCTGTTTCTCCATACAACAAAGATTGATTCTCTTGCTTTCAGCTGCGTAACCACTGGTCTTCATTTTTTTAAAACCCCAAATTAGAGTCTAAGCACAAGATATAAACAGAGTTTAACTTCAAAAGGAGCCAACATTTGCAAGGTACCGCCTCTCCTTTGCTTGTGCAGCTGCACAATGGGAAACCTCTGAGGAGTCTCACTTACTGACAAAGAGCTATTAATTACATCTGAGCCTCAATTAGACAGCATTCTGACGCAGACATACATTGTGGCCTGTGGCTCCTGCAGAGGCTCACACATAAACTGTCTTCATGGCGTATTGACAGTGCAGCGCTGCATGCATGACTTTTGTGGACCATAAGCAGATGATATAACATGACTTTTTTATCCTTTACTGCATATTGGGACAGCAGCTTCGTTTACACAGACACGTATGGCTTGTTTTACAACCTGCCGGTGACAGTGTTTAACTGTATGTGAGCATAATCATACACTGACAAGGACACGTCAATGGAGGAGGATATATAGGAGCATTTGCATGCTGGTTTCACAAGACTAGTCCTGGGCTTTGTTGGGCTGTTTCTAATTATGATTTCAATCCATGTACTTTGTGGAGATGGATGGTTGGTGTGCACTTGTACGGTTTTGAACATTGTAGGTGAGGAAACTACTTTAACAACATTCTGAATGAGTGGGAAAAGACAGACGTGAGGTTAAAAAAGCTCACTTCGAGACCACTAGAGATTCTCAAAAACCATGTCAATTGGTTAAGATTCAGAACATTGGTTGCTTTGTTAAATAAAATGTCTACACTCAAAATTCCATTGAAGTAATTGCAGTAAGGAAATTTGACTATTTTCTGATTGCCGCGTTATCAGCTGGGAGGCTGTTTCACCTGTGGTTTTAATTTCACAGAGGTATTTCCGGTATTCTTTTGTTATAACTATTAATAATTGATGTGAGGTCCTGGGACAGGGATGTCGTATGTGTACAGATTGAGGCAAATTTGTGATATTGTGATATACAAAATAAACTGAATTGAATTGAATAACCTTAATAAAGGCCGGTTGCCAAAACATGTTGGTTTTTGCTAGATTCTTTTATGAATCTCCATTAGCCTCTAAAAGTGTCTGAACCCTTCACAGATTTCCATGCTAACACCACAGTATCTCTCATCTCCCAGATGAGAGAGAGCTCAGTGTGGGTGTGGGTTTTCCTTGGACTCACTTCCTGCTGGCCGCTAAATGCTTCTCGCCTCCTCACCCGTTAGGGTGTATGGTTTTCCGCTAGCTCGTTATCCCACAGTCATCCATCCATCAGCATCTCGGCGGCCCATGAGCGATAGGGCACGTACACTGTCTGAAGACGGGGAGAAGAAAGGCTGTGAATACTGAATTTGACTTTGAGTACAGATGAGGCGAGGCATCCAGTCCTTCAGTAGTTCTATCAGTCCTATCACCCAAAGCCTCTGCTTTTTTAGATAAATTAATAAACTGTGAGAGATTGGATTTTATATAATGTTTGCTTTATTTGGGGATTTAGCGTCATAATTTAATAAAAAAACAAGTCCACTTGCATAGCTCACCCAGGGGATGAAGGGATCTTCCTGCTGTGTTGTCTTTTTTACACGGCCTTCCATGGTTCTGATCACAAAGGGTGGAACAGATCCGGTAATCATTAGGATCTGTCTTAATCCCCATGGCCCATGTGACAGTTGTTACACGTAACAGAGCAGGAAACCACCCAGCCACAGATCAGCTGTCAGAGCAGGCCATTTTATCTGACTCCCCTCCCTTTGCTCCATTATAAAGAGGACCAAAGGGAGATCTCTGAGTACAGAGATCTGGCCAGAGTGATAACAAGTGGTGAGGCTTTTAACTGCTGTCACCATCATTCCACTAGTTGAGGTTTCAGGAAAGCAGTTAAAATGCCACAGGGAGAATGAAATTAAACAACTATTTAAAATGCAACTGAAGATATTCAGGGTTTTTGGCAAAGCATTTAAGGGCAGTAAAAATGTGATGTTTTTGATCCCATACTCTACACAGAAAAAGAGACCAACCTCAGGTCGTTCATCCTGAGGGATCTGCTGCCATCGTCACTAGACAGTTATTACCGATACACTGGCTCTCTGACCACACCGCCCTGCATCAAGGTAGTGGAGTGGATCATCTTCTCCAGGCCTGTGTATCTGTCCCACTCACAGGTGCGTTAAGTCCACACACACACACACACACACACACACACACACACACACACACACACACACAGGCCCAGACAGCTATATTCTCCATTGGCACACATTTAAAGTATCACTTGCTGTCCTACAGTATCGGCACACAAGCATCTCATCTCCCTTTCCCCCATCTTCCCTTTTCTTTCGTTCCTCCCCAACTCCTCTGCGTATGAAACCAAAACTGCAGATATAGTGTATGAGTAAGCAGGAAGTGGGTGCCAATTACTGGCATTTAAATGATAATGTGAGATAACCTTTACACACACGTATCATATTTTTGGTCTGAGACCGTGACAATAGGGTCTTAAATAGAATACTGCTGCCCATGGAGGCTGGTTATCACATTATTAAAGTTGTTCAAATGCATAACGTCCATTCATTTAAATGTACATTAATTTAAATTATTGTAGTAAAGGTTTAACATATGCTCGATGCAAAATGTGGTATTTTACAGGATTCACGATGTGCTTTCGAGCTGTTTTTTTCTTCCAATTTGCAATTTTGAGAGGTAATATATGCCAAATCATTCCCCGCGCTTTTTGCTGATCCCATACACTGTTGCTACATCTTTTATACATACAATTCTTAGGTTACCCAGCTGCATATCCTCCAGAGCGTTCTGAGCTATAGAAATGTGCAGGGCTCACTGGAATTTCTATTAACTTGCAGTAGGACAAATCTTTTGTTCAGAAATGACTTCTGCTGCAAGAATATTGACCACCGCCACAATGTTTGTGACGCTTACAGAGAGTCTGTTATGAACCTGCAATTTATTTCTCCAACCACGCATAGGACACATTGATTCCACAGTATCTGTAATGTGTAGTCATTACAGCACGCGGCAGGAGATCATTCATGGCAATCAATGGCCACAAATTTGCCCCATTGAGAAGTTACAGCTCGGTAGGTAGCCAGGATGATGATTGAGGTCTGTGCCTGTGGTGTGAATGTTTTTTGCAGATCCTCTGCTCCAGTTGTGAACCGTCAGCTGCTGTCAAGTGGCTACAAATGCAGTCCCGTATGATATATTATATTCTGTTTCTTTCCATCTAGCTGGAGGCTTTTTACTCCATCTTTACAACAGAGCAACAGGACCACGTCAAGTCTGTCGAGTACCTCAGGAACAACTTCCGGCCCCTGCAGGACTTGGACAATAGGAAAGTCTTTAAGTCGGCTGTAAAAGATGCATGGCAGAAAGATTTAACTGAAGTCCTGGGAGGCCCTCACAGCACTGAAGCTTCAAGAGGTAAGCTTTGTTTCCTGCAGTTGCACCACGGTTTAACCCAAGGGTCTCCTGTAATTACAATCATGACTTTTTTATTAGTTCTTGTAGTTTTAGAGAGGCTGAAATAAAGAAAAAACATCACCCACCAAACTCGTTAAATGGCAATCGATGATGTCGTACGAGTGACACTCTCATCGCTTCCTCATTTGAAGAGTTTTGACAGATCTCTCAGTTGGGTTCCACATTGGCCCTCATGCAGAGACTGTCAAGCTGTCAATTTAAATTGTGTCCGATGATGCCTCCATACTAATGTAGAATGAAAGTTCAAAAAAGAACGTCTTCTTAATTGATCAGCTTTTATATTTAATTGGTATTAGTATTTCAACAGTACCTCTGAGTGAATACAGTCTGTGCTGCACAGAGCTAGCATTACCTGGGGTGGTCATGTGATTTGTTGCAGATAGTATTGATGTTCTCAGTTCGGTGTGAATCTGAGATGATCATAGGACGGGGTGATAATTCATTATAATAATGCATCGTCTTTAGATAGATCGATATATATAATAACCTTTATCGTGATAGAAGATTTTCGCCTTATTGCCCAGCCCTGGATGTCCATAATGTGTAAATTAAAGTTTTCACATATCTTCCATACTATTCCACAAAGACAACTTGATTTACCAGCACTATTTACGCTGGTCAACAATCTAGGGACTTCAGCCAAAGTTATTATTTTGAACTTCGATAGTGTTTTGCGACAATTTCAGGAAGCTTCTGCTCAGTATGTAGACCTATCCATAGACCCCAACCAAATCAAGAGATCAATACATATATTAGGACCATAAAAAGAATGTTCTTTCTTTTCAGTAGGGTAAAAAGTTAATCCCAGAACACATTATTCTGCGAATTAAAAGCACCATATTAAAAGGCTTTAAGATAAAGATTAATGCACATGTCATTCTCTCATTGTTCCAACTAATTTGTATGTTTAAGAACATATTAATACAAAGGACAGAGCTCATGCAGGGATTGATTAGAGTGTTTTTGTTTGTCTCTCTTTTATGTGAGCATCTGGCAGCGCTTGCTTTAACAGAACAGTACAGGAACTATGGTGACTAATGAGAAAGACTGCTGCGCTTTAAAGTGGTGTTGTTGGTGTCTGGCGGGGAGAATTGATTGGGAATGCTTGTGATGAAGTTGGAGCACTCTCACAAGGCCGATCAGCAATCATCATTAATACGTGGCACAGCTAAAATAGACCCATACAAATTAAGTTGTGAAATTGCTTTTGTGGCATTATGTCAGTAGGCAGAATGAATGTGGTCAAGTGTGTCTCCATTTTTTTTTTCTCGCTTGCTCTTTTTCTCTTTGTGTCTCTCTCACATTTCTATTTCACTGTGCTAAAATGTAAGAATTCATACTTAACGGGCGTGGGGGGGGGGGGCACTGGGAGTAAACGGTCTTGTCTTCAGGGGTGAGATCTGTCAAGGTTGTATAGGGGGGGAATTTATCTGCGCACAATAAATGATTGTTTGGCTTGTAGATGTTGTGAGAGCCAGGGCCATACCTTGTCTGAATGTCCCTTCACTGGCTTTTACAGTCATGGAAATTGTTTGGCCATTAGAAATGTATAACTTCTGATGCAACTAACAGGTTGCAAATTAGTTTGTCAAGTAATGATGCCAAGATGTTTAGGGCAATTAGCTTTATTGTGTTGATACTTTATATCTGCACATGTAAAACAATGCTCTATCACCCTGTGCATGCAAGGCTTTTTCTCAGGAGGAGACAGACTTGGCGTACCTCTGTTTTCTTTTTGTTTTTTTTGTTGTTAATTACCATTCTCTTGTTTGGATGATACATTGTCTATAAAGTGTCAGTCAATAGGGATAAATACACTAAACATGTCCATCTTAGTATACAAAATCAGTGAATGCAATTTTATAAAGCAGCAAATCCTCAAATTGCAACTGGAACCAAAGAATGTTTGACATAGTAGCAATGACTCAAGTGTATTCTTTTTCAGTCAAATAAGGACATTATTAACATTTCCTCTATGGAAATGTTGTCAGTTTGTTTTAGGACTGACGGTAGCTGAAGCAAGAGTGACATATTATAATGAAATAAGTAATGTAGTTGCAGTGTTGGTATTCAGCCCTCAGAAGACATGCATACCTTGACTTTCCTGCAAAGTTCAGAGAATACAATTATTTATGTCAGAATCAGCGTTCTTTCTGTTTTCAATGAAATTGTAGTTTTTCCTACTATTCCAGTGACTATACACTGCCTCCTTAAAACAGATTGATCAGCCTTGATAGGAGAGAAGCAGTGGAACTGCTGTTTGTTTACAACTGTCAATACATCCCCTCTATAGTTGGATCTGCCAGGAGAAATAATCCGTGCTCTATTGAGTGGTGTTGCAGACTAAGGTGAAACCACTATGTTACAATAGAACCGAAAATTAATAGGATTTTTACGAGCATTTTTTTACTCTAGCATGATAAGTGATTGTGCCAGTGAAGAAGCATTAGGAACTTTTTCATTTGATTTATACTCAACATTGTTCGTTGAACCTTTTGCATAGACATTTTTAACAGATTTAGACTTGTTAATTCAGCTGGCAATCTGCCATTTTATTAAAAGGTTTTCATGAAATGAACAACTATCTTAGATCAATGAAGTTTATAATTAATACAGAGACATCATGATTGCTCATCAGTAAAACAGATTTAAAAAAAAGTGAACAAACTTGGCATGGGATGATATGAACATTTCATGTCCCTATTATCATGGCCAAATTAATTCCGATTCACGATGTTATCCCAGTAATCATCAAAGATATGCGTAAAACTCTTAAAATGGCACTAAAACATACTCAAATCACTTTACCTTACATTTTATTCAGAAAAAAATGTATTTATTGCATCACAGATGGGATGTGAAGTGACTAACAATTCAATAAGGTTACCATAAATCATTGGGCCCCGCTGCACACATATAGGATAAATACACTGTTGTTGTTTTTTTTAAAGTTTATAATCTCGGTAATGGAAATTCACAGCAATTCATTATTGTGTTTTGTATTGCCATCTGCAAAAGAAATCCTATATTGCCCTTTCAACAAACTCAACATTTTTAACAAAAATACAAAGAGTGCCAAATAAGAGTGTCGAGATGCACCTGCTGTTGCTTTTAGGGCTACTAATGCACCTGTGTTGCTGGTAAAAAGGATGATGGCTGACGTGATGGTAATGATGCAGGCAGTAAAACCATCATGATGTCTTCAGCTGTTATTAAACAGGCTGTTTTTGAGCTACTGTAGTTGACAACGAACATCTGACGGGTTATAATGCATTTCACACCTGTCACACCTCATCAACACCCCAAGATATTCTTGCTATTGTGTATTTTTCCCTCCCTGTGTTCCTGTCTGATTTCCTCCCACCCTGTCTTCCTTTCACATATCATGGTGCATAATTTGCACCAGAGCGTCACTATGTAAATGTGGCACTGTGGTGACAGTTTCAATTTGACAGAAACCCTTTGTGCACCTAATCAGCTGACTCTGGTTCCTGATTGTTGTTGCCCTGATGTGCTGAGAAGCCTGTCCAGATTGTCCTTTACTCATACTGACTGATCCCTGTGTAAATTTCCGTGCTGCAGCCTACACTGCCACCTTGAGGCTGATTTACGGGTTTTCATCCTCCATAATTACGTACGGGCAGGAAATTGCTGTATTGTCTGTACCACATGTTTAGCACTACACCCAGCTGTTTGGTATTCTACCTGGAATCTCTGACAGTGATATGGCATGAAAAGTGTCCAGAATGATAATCTGCTCTGACACCGAACCTGACCCCAGTCAAGCCTCCAGGAGTGTTTTTACTTATTGAGTGACTGTATTATCGTGCACCTTGAGGTTCCTCAAGTAGAAATGGCTGTGAGTACAGTCAGCAGCAAACAGTAATGATAGGCTTGTTAAAAGGCAACGTGCATTCTGCCAACATGCATCAACAAACACAAACACATGTGGTCAAGCAGTCTTCCCAACACAGCCTTTTTTCATTTTCACTCATGCAGTGAAAAAGTGATTATGTCTTTCTTTTCTTTTCATGCTGCTTTTTAAAAATCGTACTCCCCTCTACTTTCTGGTCTTTCAGTGTGCAGCAGTGCCCCAGTGAGCATGAAGATCAAGCCGCTGAACCAGACAGCATTGATGGTGAGCTGGGAGCGCCCTAAGGCTGTTTACCACCCGCCCATCACCAGCTACATGGTCTCCTACAGCTGGGTGAAACGTGATGTTGCTGACGAAAAGACCTTCACCAAGACTGGGGACCAGAGCATGGTGTGTATTAAGGTTTCATCAGCTGCCACTAACAACTGCTCCTACCATTCCAAAGCAGTTTTTCAGACTTGTCTTCATGGATATGGTTTTAACAGCTCTGATTGGTTTGCAGAGCCTCTAATGTATCAGGCCGGATCACAGGGTGGCTTGATCAGTGACAGTGTGTATCGGAGGTGACAGGTTGTGATGAACTCTGCACTCGGCTGTCGCTTGATATGAGAGGCCAGACAATCCCCTGTCACTCACCTGTCTGAAAATAGACACGCAGGACTGTCGCACACATTGACAAGTTTAACTGATATATATGTAATGTGTTGGCAAATGTGCCTGTGGCTATGTCTCAGTTAAAACATTTTCCATTTATTTATTTACTGTAGTCGTTTAGAGCAAAATATATCAGACACATAAACCAAATAATGTAAGGGTGAGGTGCATACATTATTGGCAGATAATGGTACATTTATATCATTATATATTATTCCGATAATTAAATTATAGCCAAAAAATGATCACTTATAATACGGAAGCCACATTTCGTTCATTGAGTTAACAAGTGCATCACTCTAATAAAGTAGGTGGCCGTATGCGCTTCGTTATTTTTTTAAAATCCTCTAGAAAACAGAGAAAAAGAAACAAGCGCTCTCCCTAGAGCCAAACATGTCGCCGGTGTGGATGTTTTCTTTACAGGTTTAGAGGAAGATAAAACAATTGCAATTTACAATCCATGTTTTTTTTTATGTATAAAAGAATTGTTGATGAAGCAGACCTATTCTTTGTTTTTTTTGTAATAACACTAGTAATTTTAAAATTGTCGTTTATCCTATCAATATTGGAGTTGAGAAGTAGGTACTTATTGGTAATGACAGGGAAAAAAATCCATATTGTACAAGTATTTATTTTTCACAATTGGAAAGCTTTTTCACATTTAAAAAAAATACAGTTTGTTTTCAAGCATTGAAAGCAGCTTTTTGATGACAAACTGTCATCTTTTATCAACCAACTCAGGCAACTGTGCAAGTGTAGTCCTTTAGATCTCAGGGAAGTTTTTGACACCAGTGATCACACAATTCTGCTTGTGAGCCTTAAACGTTGCGTTACCACATCATTCCTTCTTTTATATCTCCAACAGAACATTTACTGTCTCCACTGAAATATATCCTCCCCCCTGCAGGAGGTTACACCTAAAGGGCTGTACTTTTTCCACACTCCATATTTTTCTCCCTGGTCACATATAACTTCCATTTGAGGGAATCGAGTACCCAGCTGTGCATCTCTTTTAAAGCCCACTGACCCCCAGCTGTCTTGACAGTCTGCATGACTAACTCTTTAGATATAAACAGTGCAGGGGCAAAACACTCACCGACTGGTTCAGAGACCGGAGATCAGTTCCCTTGAGGCAGGACTACATCCAGGATGCGTTTCAGTAAACACAGTTATCATGTGTGGGTAGCCGGTGAGGGATCATGCAATGTTGCAGTGACTACTACTGGTTGATTGGAGCAACTGCACAAAGGAAGTGGGATGCGAAGGGATTGACGTAAACCGTTGCACGTTTCATCCTCCCTTCCTTCTAATGCTTAAATACTAGCAAATGCATTTGCTAATAACCCATTTCACCCAATAATGTGTTTAGTTTACTTCACTTGAATGTTGATGATTATGTATTGCAGCTTACATACAATACAGATACACTGAGGATGGGCCAATAAGTGAATTAGGAGACACCTCGTGTTTCGTGGTTAAACATTTTAATTGCATATTCATAGATTCTGATAGAGAGGAGGAGTAAATGTAATTTTGTGGAACTACTTTATCAAACATACTATTAGTCAATGCAGTGTATATGTATCTCTTAAAGGACTATATGGCACTCAGCTTGTGGTGCTCAATGGGCCTAATTTTTTTTAAACTCAACCGCAATGTCTCTTTCCAGATATGGTTACCCAGTTACTTAAGATAATCAAAAAACCTTGTTAAAATAGTTACCAAGGCATAGAAACTATGGATAAGCAGGTGGAAATTAATAGGCAATCAGGCTTCCTGCAGTCAAGGGCATCCCCACAAAATGTAACTAACGCTATCCTCAGCTAGAGATGCATTAACATGTATTTCATTAGTTTAACTCCTGTGCCCCTTAGGTCCACGTCCCTCCTGCAGCTTGTTCAGAGACCAGCCTGCCACAACAGTTCTGTCTGATGTTAAACATAGAAACCATCTCACCGCAATTTCAACCTGCTACTCTCAGCATCCTCCTCCAGCTACATTTACTGACCTTTTAATTCCTTATCAGCCATACTGCTCTCTTAGGTCCTCTTGCATAGCAGTTGTATCTCTACAGCCCAAGTATTCATGTTCTATATCCTGTGGCCTTGACATGAGGCTCCAGCATTCTCTGTTAGCATCCCCCATGCTGTAGTATAAATTGGTTGAGAAACCTAGGCGTCAAATATGAAGTTGTCATTTCTTAATACCTACATTTGAACACATAAGTCGACTGGTGAGATGTGTTTGGCTACTTGATGACTAACAATTTTCAGAATTAATATTTATTTGTTGTTTTTATATCATATCTTTATTTTCTGCTTGAAGTTTTGTAAGTGTATGTTGCTGTGCATTTATTACAGATGGCTGACTGAAAGACTGATTAATGTGTCCATGAGGTGCTCAATGTGGTTACACTCCATAAATACACTCAGTCGGAGTGACAGTATTCTCTCTCTGCTGTCAGTCTTTCTTATTTTGCTCACTTCATTTCCATTTCAATTTTCCTTTTCTATCTCTGGACACCTTTTTATCTGAATTCATTTTAACACAAGAGGCAATCACCCATCCATTCTGAGGGCAATTTTAAAAATAAGTAGAGCCATCTGCGAAGTGCATAACACAAAAAATTAGGCAGGAAATGATGAATCAAAGTTGTTGGTCATAAGCTGTTGACAGAACAGTGGCTTGTTTTCTTTTTGGCCAGTATAAACTAACAACATCCACAGTTTGAAATGTATTTTAATTTACCCATTTAAACGGTATTTACAACATGTGGTCCTAAGTGTACATGTATGTGTGCATCTTTTATTTTTGCAGAAAGCCGTCATTACGAATGTGTCCCCTGATCTCCTGTACCTGTTCAGAGTGCAGGCAGTGTGTCCGCATGACCTGCGCAGTGACTTCAGTCAAACTCTGCTCTTCAGAGGTATCTGGTCAAAACCCTCCAGCCACCGAGTCATTATTTCTTTTGAAGAAAAACTAATGTTGCTCTTTGTTTTCAGCTAATACAACAAGAATATTTGAAGGGTCTCGTATTGTGAAGACTGGGATGGTGAGTTGACCAGAAGATGGCAGTGAAAATTTATTTTTGTACGTTCGTAACTCGTGTATGTAATGTAATTCATATGGTTCTGTTGGATAACCGCTTTTTTTCTGCCTGTATCTGTCAGCCTACAATTTCTCCAGCGTCCTCAGCAGACATGGCTCCCATCAGCTCTGGTTCCTCTACTTGGACATCCTCTGGCATCCACTTCTCTATTGTCTCTATGGCAACGGGAATGGGCCCCTCCTCTAGTGGCAGCCAGGCCACAGTGGCATCAGTGGTGACGAGCACCTTGCTGGCAGGCTTGGGCGTGGGCGGAGGAGTCATCTCTTCTTTGCCCAGCTCTGTTTGGCCCACAAAAGCTCCCCAAGCCACGCAGAATCCCACCCGTCCATCCATCCCGCCTGCAAAGTCCAGCACCGAGCAGGCAGCGTCCCAGGGCTCTGAGACAGATAGTCCGTCTGAGGAGAAGCAGGCTGCACATGAGGATGAGGAGGAGGAGAAGGAGGGGGAGCGAGAAGGAGAGCAGGAGGAGGGAGAGGATGAGAAGAAGAGAAAGAACAAGACTGCACCTGATAATGAGGAAAAGCAAGCCAACAGCACTGTGGTCAAAGAGCCTTTAATCCCCACCCCCGCGTCCACAGCCAAAGAGAAAGGAGAAGGGAAGCCTACAGTCGAAGGCACCACGGTACCCACAAGCACTGGTGATGATCAGTTGCTCAACGCAGAGAGGAATTCCACAGATGTAAATGCGTTCTCCACTGCGGAGCCTCGTAATGCCACGGCCGAGATGCAGATTCCCCAGAGCTCCACACTGTCTCCAAAGATCAGTAATGATGGCAAGAGTTCCTGGCCTTTCTTTGTCCACACTGGTGAGCAGACCTCTCGCTCCCACACAGATATGACATGATATTGCTTGTTGTCCCTCCCAGAACAGACACATCCCTTTTCAATTTGCTGCAAGGCTCTTTTCCTTGTTGTCAGCTATCATACAATAAATCTGTAATCACGACCAAAGGTTATTGAGCCCATGTAGCATAACAATTACATTGATTTAAGACAGTGACTACACTGGTTACTATGTTAGTCAAAGATAAAGCTCCAGGCTTTTGTGTCACTACAACACAGAGGCCTGAAGGCATCTGCCATAGGGATTCTGCCTCGAGGAATCCCTTTTAGCACATTTTGAAAGAGTTTGCTTGGAGAGAAAGCATTTTGAAGATTTCTTTTGCCCGATGTTGTACCCTCACAATGTTAGATGTCAGTGTGATTTACCATGATAGACCTATGGGTTTATTATTCATGACAGGTTTATTTTTCATAAATATTAATCTCAGACCAGGCTCAGGTTGACATTAGATGTATAGGGACGTATGGTGAAAGCCCCTATTAGTAGAATTAACCATTTCTGACTACTTCCAGTGCTAGCTTTAAACACACTTTAGCAGACACTGTATGCTAATACACCCCTCCTCTCCGCTGATAAAGATCCTGCACATAGGCATTTAAAGTTGGCAAATGAGCTTGTGTAATTCAGTAGAATATTTCTTAACATGTATTTATGTGCCTGTGTTACATTCCAGACAGCACCATTTTGTCCAACACGACCCGAACCCCTCACCCGGGGATAGGCAGGATGGTGTGGATCGTCCCCTTGGTTGTGGTGTCTGCTCTCACTCTGCTCTGCCTCATAATGCTGCTGACTGTGATGGTCTACTGGAGGTGAGTTCAGTGAACCAAATGTCATTCCAGATGGGACAATAGTAAAATCAATCAATCAATCAAGTTGTATTCATATAGCCCATTTCAAACAAATCAACTCAAAGTGCTTTACAAATGATTGACAAGACAAAAATGGAGAGAAGATGAAGAGACTAATAAGCAATAATAATAGAAACCATACATATTTACTTTACATGAAGTGCTCATACATACAGAAATGCCTCATCTTGATAAGGGGATCATTGATGCCTCCCTCAGTGATATGAAAAACTAGCTGCCCCTCACTTACACTGACTCCTCCCATAAATCTCACATTTCAGGTTAACTGACAAGCCTACATGCTTGTCTGATTTCTCCAGTCAGTCTGCTCCACATTCAGACCCGTCTAGTTTGGATGCGTCTCTTTTATGCATATGTATGCATGAGTGTGCGTCAATCTTAAACAGTCTGGTAGCGAGACTGCTTTCATGCCTTGGTGTCGTACATCAGGCCCATCACCCACCTGGGTGAGGGTCATGAGACCCGGAGGCCCGGCAGAGCCAGCAGGGGTCCCAGCTGTGTCTTCATCTGCTGGGCTAATTTCCAGCAATGCTATTGGAGTCCCTGTAATTACACAGGCCACTGGCACATGTGGGATGGGTAATAAATTACAAATAGCACTATGGACCATATCCTCAGCTGGTCCCATGCATATTTACTGTCTGCAAAAGGTCTGTTTCTGGTTGGGTAGCATTTTCTTTATTTACAGCCTGGGATTTATTCATACTTGAAATGTGTTAGTTGCATTTCATAAATTATTACACCCATGACATTTTTTCTAAGTGTGAGATCACTGCAGCAAATTTATGGGCCAACAAAACCTTACTGCGGCATTCTGTGGTGTGAGATAATATAGGAGCGTGGTATAAATAACAGCCTGATTATCAGCTCCATAGAGGTGTTCAAAAAGAGGCCGTTGAAAGCAAGACGACTGTAGCAGATTCAGTCTGTGGATAGATTACTGAGAGTTGTGGTATTTGAGTAGAAGAGCAGGGGCAGCTTTGAGATTATAAATGGCTATCACAGACAATGGCTGCTTCCTCTGGGGAAAAGACCACGATGAAAGATGAAATCAAGCCATTCACACTCGCTTCACTCTTCAATCTCTGACTAGCCTCTCTTAGTGACAGTGCCGCTATTATAGCCAGTGTGTTTCTCTGCTCACAGATGTTTTGGTCATTAGCAACTTAATATCACAATCCATCTCATTTGAAAATTGTCTTTAAAATGTGATCAGTTGTGCATCTTTTGAAGATGAATTGCTTTGTCCTATTTTTAGCTTGTTCATTTTCACAGTTAGTCTACAATGGAATTAATTGCTTACAGTGCACATCTGGACGCCTCATAGGCTCGAGGTGTTTGTTGAAAACCAGCAGATGTTCAACTGAGAAAACAAATCCCAGTGTGTGTGTGAGTGACTCGTTGCTGCTGACACCAGTGTTGAATGGGATGCACCTCTCCACTGACATCCATGCAGAAAGCCTATTTCATCCCAGTTGCATTCCCCCAAAAGCAAACTGTTCTTTTGAAATCATGGAAGAGAACCATAGAGGGGGTGTCGACTATGCTGTCTAGTTAGCCGTACCACATCTACACCCACAGGGGGGCCATTGGATTGGGAGGCTGTGACGCAAGCCAGGGGGGGGGTTCCCATCCCTTTTTGTTTTTCACCCTCCCCTTTCAGTCTTTCTCTATTTCCCTCTCTTTCTATATCTTTTAAATGCAGTTCAGCCATTTTTTTATTTTTCTCTCTATACTTTGCTTTATCTCACTTGAAGAATGACAAGCATCTGCTCTCTCCTCTGCATCAAGTACAGGTAGGATTAAACCTAGGAAATGCTGGGTTGAAACTAACCGGGTTATATGCATTCATTCATATACACCGTCTGTGAATGATGAAGGAGTGAAGGCTGTGCAAGTTCAGGACCTTAAAAATGAATCACTGACAGACAGCAGTCGTTGGAAAGGAAACCAATTGTTTTTTATTTATTTATTCTATTTAGACGACATCTTGATACTTATTAAAGTATTATTTATTTGTTTGTGCTCATTTGAGGAAGGACATCTTCAATGTGGAACGTTTTAGCCCAATTTTCTTTAGCAATTCCTCTATTTACAAAGCTGTTATATCCAAGTTATATATATATATTCTGTAAAAAGCATGGCTGCCTGCAGCCCATCTGCAGTCAGCATACAAGTTTTTCAGTCTGAACTTTGAATCGTGAACTGTGTAACATTGGAAATATGCAAGAAGCTGCACAAACATGTTATCCCTGTGGATAAGTAACACGTGTCAAATGTTTCACAAGGTCTCAATCATGACATTTTCCCAATACAGGTTTTAATTTGAACATTGGCACATTGCGCATCATCTACTGGCAGCAGTCATGCACATTGTATCCCAAACATTTACTTGAGTTGATTTTGCTGTCCTCAAGTGGAGTGGGATTTTTTGAAAGAAGTATATGTTGACCTGAAGACCGAATCTGTGTTCGGATAAGTTGCCTTCAGTTTGAGTAGAGAGCTAAATTTGCCGCTGCTCTGTGTGTTGCTGTGAGTTGTTTACCTTTCCCCCGTAAGACTGTTTCCAGGAGCTGTGCGATCAGCTGTCTCCCACTCACTCTGGGGTTTTCATTAGCGGTTTTCTGTCGTTCCCCACCGTGTCATTCTAAAATATTCAACTTGTAGAGGATGTTGTTGACAGACTGGCTCTGAGCACAACGTGATAACGACTCCCTAATAGACTTCACTGTGGCATATGAGTGTTCTTCTCTCTGTGTCCCTGTAGGAGGTTTTTCCAGACAGCTCACTTCTATGTGGAGGAAAGCAGCTCTCCACGGGTGGTGGCCAATGAGAATATACCCATCATCCCTATACCAGGTATGTCATATTTCTTTCATTATATTCAGTTTTCTTGATCACCGATTCCCATGGCACTTACATTATATGGTACATGTGTGGTAGTTGTGTACTCCAGGGGGTATATAGCAATACTTTGCCGATTATGGAATAGCTCAAAAAATTAGAACAAATAGAAATTATAATTGGAATATATAAAAATGCATCCTCATATGAATACTACAATACCGATACAGAATATTTAACAGTGAACAAACAAGCAAAGTTGAAATAGTTTGCTAATGTAAGGTAATACATAGACACGATGAATGACCAACATAAATAGCTGATGGTTAAATAGTAAAAAAATAAATAAAAAGTGTGTTGAAAGAAATGGATCGAGATATTTAAAATAGCTAGATAAAAGTAATACAAGAAACGATTGAAATAAATAAGCATTTGACAGGACTGTAGGTGTACATGGACAAACAAATATTCATATTATTAGTGATTTTGAAGACTGAAATTAAATCCACAACATGTAAAAGTGATCTTGATTTACTTGTATATAATTAATATATGCTAAAGGTCATATGTACAAACCACCATGAACGCTTTTCAAATGGTTTTCTCTATTACCTTGATGTCTGCATTTGCACATTTCCTGCCCATTTACATGACTCTGAGAGCACCTCTGTAGGAATTGTATAACTGGCCTTTTGTTGCCTTTAATGTCTCGTGCAGCAGCGGAGTGGCAGCTAATCAATATCAGACTTTACGACTGCTCGGGGACATTTCAAGGCTGTGATATCACAGTTAAAGAGCTCAGTATTGACTCCACATTCATTAGGCTTTTATTACTCGTCTTTTTCATTCTTTGTGCCTTTCTTTATTCTTCCCCATTTCTTTCTGTCTGCTATGCTCCAAACGATGGCGATTGTCTTACAGCACATATATTCTGCATGACTGACCATGTGCTTGATTGGAATTGAAAATGTGCAAGAAAATGAATTTCATAGAACAGTGCTCAACATTTAGATCACTTATCTTCATGGATATTTGTTGACATTCAAGTGCAAAATGACAGGATGTGTTGGCTGTTAAAAGCATTTGAATTGCACATAATACTATGGTACATGCAAGAATACATGTGAACATACTTCGGTACAGTTTTTAAAAAAAAGAACAAATGTAAGGCCTAATCAACCTTACTTCATTTCAATTTCTAGCCCCTAAAGCCACATTTCAACCAGAACCCTCCAGATGAACTGATTAGACTGATAAGTGACTCTTAAGACTAATAGAGAGGAGGACATTTTGATAAATGGACAGATTAACAATCCAGAATTCACCTTTACGTCGTAACCACTGAGGCAAGTAAGATCCCCTAAAAGCCCCAGCTGCGAGGGTGTAGTAGTTAAGACATTTGCGAGTATCAGCAGCAATGACAGCTGGGTCCCCTAACCTATTGTCCCAATGTGATGGTGACCAGCCTTGTCAAGGATTCCTCATGTGTGATTTGGGGCTGATTTGACTCTGATGAAACAGATGCTTCCGCCGATAAATGCTAAAAATACCAAATCTGTATATTTGTGATTGAGGTTTTTCTTCTTATCTTTTCTTTTACATTTATTTTTTACATTTGTGCCTGGTTGCATTAGAATAATAATAGAAAATAAAAGATAAATCACTATGGTTACCATGTATTGTATAACCACACACACAGTCATGGACACACTGCTAACTGTTCTGTTTGTCCTGCAGACGACATGGACGCCATCCCCGTTAAGCAGTTTATTAAACACATCATGGAGCTCTACAAGAACAACCTGCAAGGGTTTTCTGAGGATTTCGAGGTACATCGTTTTGATGCATTGTTTGCCACATTTGTTATATAACTAATGGTGGTTTTACATTGGAGTTTGGCTCAGTCCGTACGAAGCAAGAGAAATAGGCAGTATATTAAGTCACGCAGCACTTTAACTGTACCATAGGTGTTCATTTATGTCATTGAGTGTCTTAAAGAGCTCATGAAGAAACAAATGATAATGAGCATTGTCATGAATAGTGTCATGCATTTCACTCAATTGTTAGTGGCTGGATTGTTTTCTTGACAGTTCACAATCAGCAGATGAATGAATTAGTGTTCAGCTTTGTAATGATTTAAAATGAACCAATGAATCAGCAATGACCGAAGAGTAAAATCCAGTGCTTGTTCTGTTTTGCTTACACACCACAAACAAACCTCACCAAAGCTTCTGCTTGGAGATAAACGAACAATAACCTCCTTTTCAGGTGGTCTTGGTCTGGTTGTTTGGTCCAAAGTTCCGATTACAGCTTTCGCACCAGCCTTCAAGGTCCAGTGTGTATGATTTTAGTCGCATCGAGCGAGCGTTTGGTTTGTCTGTTCTGGGCTACTGTAGAAACATGGCGGGGCAATAAAAAACCACAACGATTCTCAGTCTAGACTAGATGCCCCTAAATCCTACACATTGGACCTTTAACGAACCGAACAGGCAAGTGCACATATTAGTTTGCACGGAACCAAACATGTTTGGTGTGAAAGCACCATCCAATTGCAGAAAACAAAGAGTCTTTTTTTTCCTGTGGTTCCGTAAGTTCTGATTGACTATTCAGCACTGTTCATCTCCCCCTCTACTGTGAACACATGGCTGCAAGTGGGCCTTGTTCTGAACACTGGTTAGAGATTATTTTATGCATGTGTTTGTGTGCGGGGTTACTACTTTTGAGCAGATGGTTGTGAAAGAGACGCAGTGAAAGATCAAAGAGAGACAGAGGTTAATTAGAGAAGGTCTGTCTGCTGGTTGACTGGATGGGAACACATTCTCTGTGTAACCAGGTTAAGAAACAAGGCAAACGTTTTGCTCCCAGAGGATTCTTTCTAATTGGGGTCATTTGATGTGAAGCCCGTGTGCATAATTTTCAAATGCATTGCAATGAAGCTGTGTTGGAAAATGGATTTTAGGCGTGGATTGGTGCAGTGTGAGGTTGTGTTGTGAAGAAGAGGAGATGAGGGCTGTATCACTGGAGGTCTAAGTTCAAGCCCCAGTGGCAGAAAGCATCTGCTCCTCTGAAGTGTCCTTGACCGAGACACTGAATCTCTGCCAGTGGTTCTGCTTTGCAGTTAATCCTGAGCTCCTTATGCAGGAAGCAAGTTTGCAAGAAGAAACATTTACCTTTTGAAGAAAAATAGAATAAAATAGAAATCGGACAAGTTTTACTTGATTTTTTATAAAATCCCTGTAACATTTAGCGAGGGTAATTCCATTACATTTTTTCTCCTTGTTTAATAAAATCCATCTGTGTGTTTTCTCTTTCCAGGAGGTCCAACGCTCCATAGCAGACCTGAAAATCACTGCAGAACACTCGAATCATCCCGACAACAAGCACAAAAACCGATACATCAACATTGTGGCCTGTGAGTAAGCTGTACAATCTGATTATGATTACACAATCCAATAATCTGTTCATAACATGTTTTCATTCTTTAAGTAATCCACCAAAATATATCAATTATCTCCCCAGATGACCACAGCAGGGTGAAATTACGAGCTCTGGCGGGGAAAGATGCCAAACATTCGGATTATATCAATGCCAACTACGTCGATGTTAGTGACTAGTTTTCTTTCTTTTTAGTTTTTTGTGTTAGAAAGGTTGTGAAATTCATCTGCATGGTCCTGTCTTGTGTCGTTTGCTAAATGGTGATAAATGCTGACTTTGTTTTTTAGAATATTTATTTGGGTATCAACATAATGTCAGCGACAGACAGAGCAATAACGTGTCTATTTTAGGAATATTGATTAACGTATGAATATTTACAATTATTCAGCTGAAGGACTAGATTGCATGACCTACCTGTGTCAGTAAACCAGTTCTATTACCCACATCAGTGGTTGTGGACTATTGATTGCATCTTACCGGTAAATATATTCCACTACTCTCCTTTTTCAGGGCTACAACCGGCCCAGAGCTTATATAGCTGCTCAGGGACCTCTCAAGTCTACATTTGAGGACTTTTGGAGGATGGTGTGGGAGCAGAACACAGGAATCATCGTCATGATCACAAACCTGGTGGAGAAAGGGAGAGTAAGTTCACTTTAATGTCATTTGCAGGAGTAAACATACAAAACAAATCCCTTGCTGTATTCGGTATATCATGTATTGTGTCTGCTGTGTCCTTCAGAGGAAATGTGACCAGTATTGGCCAACAGAGAACACCGAGCAGTATGGAAACATTGTGGTGACGCCGAAATGCACCAAAGTACACGCCTGCTACACACTGCGGCGTTTCCTTATAAGGAACACTAAAGTTAAAAAGGTAACTAAAAGTCAGACTTTGTTTCGTTTGAATTTGATTTCACATTTGTAATCAGGTTGCATTAGGTATTTATTACTAAGTGTGTGTGTAAAATCCTTTTTAGATTAGATTCAAACTAGTAATTTACTGAATTGGGTTGCACCATGTACATGTATGAATGTCTTAGCTAGAAAAGACTTTAGTAATTTGTAAATAGTTTGTTAGGAAACATCAGAGCAATCAACTGAGTAAACAGGAAGTCTCTGTTGTATCACAGGGTGCAGCATAACTTCCTAAAATAACAGTGGTAAGGGCCAAGCAATATATTTAACTTGTGTTCTAACCATTTACAGGTATGTTTTTGTTTTTTTATTGTATATACATGTTCAGACATAATGGTAAAACAACCCATTTTGTAATTAAAGGTATATTGTTATATTTGTGTGGTATGTCAGTATATAAAACAACGTATTTTATCTTGAATGAATAGTCTATATTGTACACTCACTATGATCACACATCTTCTCTCGTGTTCCAGGGTCAGAAGGGGAACCCAAAAGGGAAGCTAAATGAGCGCATCGTTGTCCAGTACCACTACACGCAGTGGCCTGACATGGGAGTACCAGAGTACACCCTCCCCGTCCTCACCTTTATCAACCGCTCATCAGCGGCTCGCGCTGCAGACATGGGCCCTGTCCTGGTGCACTGCAGGTACGCTACTTACCGTATTACCAAGCTCCTGTGCTGAATGAATGTTACTTATGAGTGCTGGAGCCTCATTGTTAACAGCTCCCTTTATGAGCCTGCCATTGTGCTCATATTGCTTTACGCTCTGCTCCTCAGTGCAGGGGTTGGGCGCACAGGAACATACATTGTCATTGACAGCATGCTACAACAGATCAAGGACAAAAGCACAGTCAGCGTCCTGGATTTTCTCAAACATATCCGCACACAACGCAACTACCTAGTTCAGACTGAGGTAAGAACCCCTAAATCATCCCTTATTTTGTGAAACTGGATTCCTTCTTTTACATTTGCTATGAAAGTTATGAAAGCTGTTCAGTTTGATACTGTAGGCTGAGATTTATGTCACACGTACTGCAATTTAATTGTAAGACACATCAGAAACTTTTTTACAATCACCACAATATAGACAAATGTCTATACTGACTGTCCTCAGGGCACAGTTATGTATCTGATTCTATAACTGAGGGTTGATGTTATTTCTGTGTCCTCCTACACTCACTATCAGGGTCTGTCCACACGCAGCTCTGTAACTGTGATCAAGTTTCAAATAACTGTTTTTAATTCTAATCCAAAAGTTTGGTTTAGTTACTTGTTAATTTGCAGGTTCAAATTATGAATACAAAATATAATGAACTACTGAGTGATTATTATAGATTTAGCTACTTACGTATATGCAGTAATGAAAATGAGACCCATCCATTTTACCAGCCTCAATATTTAAGTAATGCTGACACATAAAGCATCCAGAAATCCCAAATGAGCACTTACATTTGGAACTTTAAGTATATTTTGATTCTGATACTTGATGTACTTTTACTTGAGTAGAATTTCCAATGCACAACATGAATGCAGAACTGAGCATTTATATTCTGTGCTTTTGCTACATTTACTTCAGTAAATTCATTTCAGTTACAATTTGTTTTATTTTTCCCAATTATCACTTTATTTCCTGATGCTAGTTATCATCACAGTATTTGTCCATCAATCAAAAGCAAAACAGGCTGACTGTCATTGAGTGTTGCTTCCATCTGGATAAGTTAACATCATGGAAGCCTTGAGAGTCAAGTGAGACACACATTCTGATGATACATGTTTTTAAAGTCTGACCTAAATAGTTTTCCTTCTTGTGTTTATGACTTAAGAAAAGGTGTTTCAGGATAGTTAGTCAGGATAATTTGGCCAATTAACTTTCCTTCCATCTTGGAAAACATTATTTATTATTGTTAGTTATTGTCATAGTTGTTTCGGCAACCAGAGGCTGAAGTACCCCACTGCCCCATGTTATAAATAGGACATAGCATTCCTATAGGTACTATATGTACCTATAGTTTGGAGTGCATGGGCAAATGAAAACTCACTGAGAAGAAAATATAATTTTATTCACATTTAGGTTTTAATGATGCTCTTGTGCCTGAAATTAGTATTACAGCAACAAACACTTTTCACCTTTACCATTTTTTTTTAAAGGAACTTAAAGAAATTATACTAACAAAACCTTTTTTTCACATACTCTAAAGTCATAGCCACAGGAGAAAAATACATTTAGATCAGACTTAGTAAATGTGTTACAGGACACGGAATGCCTTTGGCCTGTGACAAACAGGAAATGAATAAAAATGACCTACGATAAAAAGCTGGATGAAATACAATTTCACAATAGCATTTTGAGCATTTTTTTTTATAGGGTTATATATATATATATATATATATATATATATATATATATATATATATATATATATATATATATATATATATATATATATATATATATATATATATATATATATATATATTTTATTATTATTAACATTACGTGTTTGTGTATTTCAAACCCATTCCGTCTCAATATCATTTGTCTCCCCTCAGGAACAGTATGTGTTCATCCACGATGCTCTGATGGAGGCCATCATGAGTAGAGAGACAGAGGTGCCCGCTTGGCAGCTGCATAGTTATGTCAACAGCATCCTCACGCCCAACTCGACAGGCCGCACACTGCTGGAGAAGCAGTTCAGGGTGAGTAAATCTTCTGGGAGTCTCACTGGTATGTTTAGATGAGCTGTCATCATCTGCAGTGTCACCACCGCCAGCTGAAATCAAGGCTGTCTTTGGTTCAGAAGCTTGTTAGCAACGTGCACGGTGGCTTTCCAGTTTGAGACGGGAATAGATTGAAAGCGTCTCTGATGTTGGCTGTATTAAAGTAAATAAAAATGAAAGTCATGTCTGCTCTCTGCTGCCTTTTGCAAAGCGTGATGAATGATCAGGAAAACAAATAATAATGTCATAATGTCACTCTGTGCCGAACATCACATGCATTAATGTGAAAGACTTAATCCTGGCTGTTACACAACATTGTAACTTATGATTTTAATGTACAGTGACTCTCAGGACATAAATCCGATTTAGTGATCTTCTGGTCTTTGCTTTCTGTCTCACCAGCTGTTGACTCAGTGCAACGCACGCTTTGTGGAGTGCTTTAGTGCCCACAAAGACTGCAACAAGGAGAAGAACCGCAATTCCTCAGTGGTTCCCTGTGAGTATCTTATCTTTTACCACGGTGCAGTAGAGCCAAGGTTTTGGAGAACCAAGGTCATGTTGAACATGTAAAGCTGCTGGAGTCTGCATTCATGTCAAGAGGGCCGGTTGGAATGAGTTTAGTTATTGGGGCTGCTGTCCTGAAAAGAGTCATAGAGCAACAATATTTTTAAATTTGAATGATAAAAATGTGGACACCATTAAAAGCTTATCTACGAATAGAATATTTTATGTGTTGGCTACTTTTCTTTCATTTTGGAAATGTAAGAAAATAAGACTAAGATTTTTACATTTTCCTATTTTTCAGTCTGTAAATTATTAAAGACAATCCTTGTACCAAATTTACAATCTATTCCTATAATCCTATAAGTTAATCTTTCTATGCGTTCTCTGCGCCCTGACAGGGAAAAGGACTTACTTGTTGCTATAGCAACAGCAAAGACTGGTAATGAATGTCTGCATTATCAGCCAGTGCGATACCATAGAGGCCTGGGTTTGTGATTTAATGTGTTTTTTTTTTTTCTATCTCTCTGCCTCTCTTCAGCGGAGCGAGCAAGGGTCGGACTCACCACTCTGCCTGGAATGAAAGGAACAGATTACATTAATGCGTCCTACGTAATGGTACAGTGTAATAGTCCAGCTTCATCATACTTGCTCACTTTTGTTTTTTTTATTGAAGAACTGTATTGTCAGGTCTTACAAATATTGCTGAAAATGATCAGTTAAGTCTGTCAGCCTTTACAGTCATCCATCAGTATAAATACTCTGAGCTTCAGAAATACTAACCGCTCACATCTGTCACCTCAGGGTTACTTCAGGAGTAATGAGTTCATCGTTACCCAGCATCCTTTGCCCCACACCACCACAGACTTCTGGAGGATGATTTGGGACCATAACGCTCAAATAATTGTCATGTTGGCTGACAACCAGGGCCTGGTAAGTTACCCTAAAAAGTTACTACTACTTGTAGTCTTTATTTGTTGGTTTTATTTGCCCATTAGATCCAGAATGTCTAATTAAGGGCAAAACTGTAATATAATTTACAAACAGATGAAAAGCATAATGACAGCTAAAGTGAAACAGAGAATCAGCTATATAATTGATAAATGAAGGTACCTGCAACAGACTTGGTTTGACTCGTCTTTCTTTCTTTGCAGGCTGAGGATGAATTTGTCTATTGGCCGAGTCGGGAGGAGGCCATGAACTGCATCGCCTTTACTGTCACACTTATCAGTAAGGACAGACTGTGCCTCTCCAACGAGGAGCAGATCATCATCCACGACTTTATCCTAGAGGCCACACAGGTACCTGGAGCTTTTCTTGTCCTCTCCTCTTCTTCCTCACAGCCGTACGTAGATTGCAGTGAAACGAAGCATCACAGGTCAGGTGTTCTTGGCCATTCCTGGTGTTTTGATTGCAATGTCATGTGACGTGTGTATGAGTGACAGTCTGACTCCTCTGTGTCACAGGACGACTACGTTTTGGAGGTGAGACATTTTCAGTGCCCTAAATGGCCCAACCCTGATGCTCCTCTAAGCAGCACCTTTGAGCTCATCAGTGTCATCAAGGAGGAGGCCATGACTCGAGATGGCCCCACCATTGTGCATGATGAGTAAGTGTTTATCTCTATGTTGTCCTCTGTCACCACAGGGAAAGTCTACTTGTACCAAAGATCCAGTCATAGACTAGTGCAGGACTTTGTGAATTGATATCTATTTGTTTTTTCCACACACTGTTGCTGCGACAGCAACACTGTCGTTGTTTTAACCTTGTGAGTCTAGGTGTTGTCTAGTTTTGTCAATGCAATATATGCATGCAGGACTCTTATCCAATCCAGCACTTCCCACTGAGAGAGTTGTTGGCACTATCAGAATCATGTTTGGAACACTTTGTGAGTGTGTAGTTGAGATCAAAATGAAGGTTGAATTAGAAGATGGGTGTAGTTTGAGTAGAGGGTCAGAAATTGGGGAAGGGACCATTGGCCTCCACACGTTATGGCCCCGGTGTGTTCTCATCGCCAGATGGTCTCTACTTCTTATTGTTTTAATGTTTAATATGTATTTTAAGGGCTCCGAAGTAGTAACAGAATCCCGAGACCTTTAATTACCTTTGATTTGTCCATGTCATACTTTCGTGTCTGCACTAGTAGGATGGAAAACAAGCCAGTAAATGTGGAGTGCTCTCGATTGCATCAGGTTTGAGAGTCCTCTGGGGTAGGCCAGCACTGAGAATCTACAGGCATCTACCAAGATAATCATAAGTATCAATCTGACGTCTCTTAGAAACCAGGCAACCATAACAATTTCCACAAATGTTCCCAGCTGATGTCTTTCATGCAGACCTCTGTGCCTTCAGCACATCAGCTGCTGTTACTGAAAGCATCAGCTAATGGCCTTAATAATCAATCACACTTCATCCCTCATTTTCCAAGAGCTGTATCTGAAGTTGCCGCAGACTAAATAACGGGCCACTCTTATCTCCCAACCTACTTACACCAGATGCTAACGTGATGGGAAGCTAATTGCTAAAAATCTGTGTGGAAGTAACTGCTTACCTCACACATTATACCTGCATATACTGTGGTGTGTTTTATCGACAATTACTTGTTTGTGACAGAGGAACACGCAAGAAAACAGCCAAACACATTGTCATGTGTGATGCCGTTGAACTAAGGATTTAGTAGGTGTGATGTAACAATGTTTAAGAACAATTGAACAGGAACACAGTTTAGACACGCAGTTGTCCCACAGTGCTGAATTTGAACATTTCCACACAGGTATGGAGCCGTGTCAGCAGGCATGCTCTGTGCCCTCACCACGCTGTCCCAGCAGCTGGAGAACGAAGGCGTTGTCGACATCTATCAGGTGGCTAAGATGATCAATCTCATGAGGCCGGGAGTCTTCACTGATATTGTAAGTTCAAGTTCATCAGATGATAATATATCAACTTTGTGTTTTAAAGCTTGTTCTGCTTTCCCCAAGGGGCCAACACATGAAATTACTACTGCTTTAAGCAACATTTAAGGCTGCATTGGTCCATTTCTCATAACTAGAACACATCACAGCAACCACCGTCACTAGCTCACGTTTTTATGGCTGACATGTTGGCAAACAAGCCCACTTCTCATCCAGTAGACACAGAGCATTGTTGGCATTCATTTGAAGTCACGTTTTACCAAACCTGTTGAACGTAAGTCCAATATTCAGCTCAGATCAACTTTTGACTAAAATATCTGGGGCGTTAGCTGCGAAATGCTCCACTATGTTCACCGGGCACTTGGTCACTTTCTCTTTAGCCATTCAGTGCTGGGTAGGTTCTAGTTATTCCGATTATAGTTATCTAATGGAGGGCAGAGTTTTGTTTCCACAAAACCATCCAGTAATGTGGATGTAAAAGCAAAACAATTAGCTAAAATAAACCCAAATGGTCCAGAGACGTGCAGAGTTGGGTTCATCACTACCAATGCCACCTTTCATATCAGTCATTTAATTCAATGATTGCATCAAAAATGTTGATTTAATGCAGAAAGAAATGTCACAATCTGTTCTGCTCCAGGATGTGATCCGTAATGCAAACCTATTGTGTGTTTGTGTTCTTGTGCACAGGAACAGTACCAGTACCTTTACAAAGCCATGCTCAGCCTGGTCAGTAACAGAGAGTTTTGCCTGAGCCCCATGCACATGGACACTAACGGGGTCGTGGTGGTTGCAGACGAGTCGGACCCCGCTGAGAGCATGGAGTCGCTCGTCTGAGGAAGTTCTCACAGGCACTTAATTTGTAAAAACCAGAGAACTTTTCTGAGGCCTTTTTTTGCCAGACTATTGATTAAAATGAATAACCTTATTACTTTTTATACTGATAAAAGTTTTTGATATTTATGTTTTTGTCATTTATTTCTTGTTTTAAATGTTATCCTGCTGAGCGTTTGCACCTGTTTAAGTTGACGTGAAGAAAAAGCAGCTCTGTCCAGTTTGCACTATACTATCAGTGTTACTGCCTCTGTCCAGTGAGTGAAGACGTTTCACAGTTAAATGGTGGCATCACGACGCAACCGAGATCTTTGGACCGTATTGAGACAAACCTGAAGCATGAAGACCAGGATGAGTTAAAGCGATCCACTTCCAGTAATTTCTCAAAACAAAAACATCACATTACAATGTAGCCCAGCACGCATTTTTGTCACTTTGTCCCCTCAATAAAACAAACTGTTTTGAGGCTCCGCTCCACCCGGTTAAAGCTCTTTATCACATGCTAAGAGACTTTTACCTGCTTAATATTCATATATTATTGTCCAAATATTTCACTGATGTCTTGTACAATGTTAAAGTGTGTCACAAGATCTAATGTGAACATTAATTTCTTTTTACAGGGATTTATATTGTTACATTGTTATATATCTCCTGAGCAGCCAAGCGATGTTTTCTTTTTTTAGTGCTCTTGCCTTTTTGTCCAATAGCAGGGCATAGATTCATGTTTTATGAGATTGTCATGATTTTTTCCAGCTTCTTAAACCTCAACTGTCAAAGCTCAACTGTTAACATGTGTAGTGGGTATCCGTATCAACACAGTACAATGTCTACAAAAAGTATTCACCCGACACAAACTTCCATGTTTTATAGTTTCACAACATTAAATTGCAGTGGATGAAATTATGATAAATGTGTTGTTGCCAATCAATAGAAGTAACGACTTTATGTTGTTTAAGTGAAAATAAATGTCCACAAATCCATTTAAATTCATTACAAATAGTAAACTCCACATTGATTGCTATTTATTTTGTGTTAAACACACATTGGCAGTATTTACAGTGACTCTATTTGGATATCTTAAAATGTATGTAGTTTATCACATTTGAACAGTGAACAGCAAAGTGTCATGTCCTGTCACTTATTCTAGACCTAACTGATCTCTCCATAACATTATCATTATGTTTTTATGACATTCCTATGTAGCTGTGGCTTCATATTTGGAGACATTGGTTTGATGAAAAATGTAATCTTGCCGTTCTCTGACATCGAGAACCGAGGTTTCCTCCCAAGATTGCTTTATATTATTACTGCCTGTTGGAGAGAAGCGTCCTCACCAGGCCTCAGGATGAGGACGCTGTCTTTCTGCGGATGTGGATTTGCTTACACTCCTCTCGTGGGACCTCTTTATGGTCTCACTTGTTGCCCTTCTCCTCAACACACTGAGATTGAGGCAGATTTTTATAATTATATTAGGGATATCCAGTGCCTTGGAAACGTTCTTATGTCCCTCCCCAGTTTAGTACTCTTCAGTAAACTCAGATTTGTTTGTTGACATGGTGCATTTTTGGCTGGGAAATTGACTTCATGGCTGTTGATTCCAGGTATAGTTTACCTAAAATAACTCACAGGATTACACACAGGTGATCTCCATTCCACTTGTAAAAAAAAGTAGCTGCACCAGTGATGATTTAGATCACATAGTAAAGGAGTGAATATGTGTGCAATCAATTGTTTTATGTTTTTTATAAGTCTTATTTAGTTTGCAGCTTTTTCTTTTGATCAGAGTAGAGACAAACATTCTAATTACATCCACTGTGACTCAAAGTTAGAAATACATAAAACATAAAAAGATGAATAGGAGGTGAATACTTTCTAATGGGCACTGTAGTTTCTTGTTGGGGGGGGGGGGGGGGGGGGGTTGATGCTTTATTTGTAACCAAAGATGTGGTTCTAGTTTGCGACATGTAAGTGGTTTTGTCTTGAGATCTATTTAATCAACTAGAATTTAAAATGAAAATGGTTAACTCTTCCTGTGCAGATTACCGGTGTCAGAGGTGTGAACTGAACAAGAGTTAAGCATGTTTCTGTTCCTGCCTCAGGAACTCACCTCACAGTAAATAACCAGAGTACACGATTTAAAAAATTCAGACTGTAAAATATATTTTATTTGGGCTGATATTCTGTCTCGGCACCATTTTGTGACTATTAATTACATACCCTTTTCAACCCTGAACATCCCGCTCTCTTGATTGATTTATGTATATCCTCATACTCTGTGATGTACTCTCTGGTTAAAATAAAAAAAAAAGAAATCTTTAAACACCCACTTCTCTGACAAAGGGGAGTTTGCTAATGTCAGTAAAACCTCTCCAACATTTGGAGACAAAAGTCCAGATTGCTGATCACTTAGCTCTGCAACAAAAAAGTTTTTCTTTTGTATGGATTCCAACGTCCTTTCTGTTTGATATTTCTATGCTCGTGGAGTACTGTGGTTGCACACTGTTGCTTCAAAAAACAATTATCTTAATGTAATCTTTGTGATCATAGAAGTTTATATTTTCATACAAATATTTGGTTTGTATAGTGGCCCTGTAAAAGATTGTACTTTTTGGGAAATTTACTATCCAAATACTTACAGCAGATTCCCCACAGTCATACCTGCCCCTCTGAGGTCCATGCTGATATTTAAATCAGACATTTCCTGACATTTCCTCAATGGTCCAGGGATCCAGTGTGTTCGCCTCAGTGCATTTCTGCCAGGTTGGTAGTGAAGTCTATTTTGTAACTTAAATAAAATGGTTTTGTCCATCATATCACATGTTTATATGATACTATCATAGCCATATATTTCTATGATGCTGTCATATATCATATTATAGTGTAATAGTGTTATTTAATAGGTAAACTGTATTGATATTCATGAAATAAAGTTTGGGTTTGGGTGCACAGCATCTGTATTACATGGAACTACTGATGGAGGAGTTTTCACTTCAACTGATGAAAAGCAAATACGCAAGCTGTTCATCCAGCCGCCCCCTGGCAGCCTGTCAGCAGACACAGTGGTGGTAGGAGAAGAATTGAAGTCTTGCATACAAAATGTTCACTCGAGATAAAAGTACAGCATAAGCAACAGCATGCACTTAAAATACTTTTGAAGAGTTTATACTGTTGGTTTGTATAATTCAGGGGCTAAATTTGGACTTCAACGGTGGGGGGTTGATGGTGGTCGTGAAAAGAATATTTTATACAGCAAGAAATTGACCAGCGGTGAAAAAGTGCAGAATAAAACTAGAGATTTCACACGGAAACCTTTTTAAAATAAATGTACTTTCACTTGAGGTAATATATGCTGGCAAAGCTAAGGCCAGCAAATTGATAAACAATAAACAACATTGTAAAGCAATTTGTGGAAACTTAAGTAGTAAAATGCCTTTTTATGTTAATATATAAATATGTGTGCAAAATAAACTTATCACTAGTATATATTTGGCAATATATTAAAACCTATTTTTGAACTCCATTAAACTGAAAAGAGCTCAACATTTCAAATATGTATCTCCTCTTTCAATATTAAAACACTCCAATCTCTACTATAACAAGTACTAATACCACTTTTTAATAATGTATACAGATTTATACATACTTGACTATGACTGACATTTTTTATGACATGCTATATTTTATTACATAAAATATGATTATTTTAATTATGTATGGCATAATATAGCTTCCACTTATCCGGCGCAAGCTTGTGGTGGCAACAGGCTTGGGAGGGTGTTCCAGACATCCCTCTCCCCCGCAACAGAAAAATATAAAATAATAAATACAAAAAATGTTATGACATTCATAGTTTATTATGCAATGAGATATGTTATCATTTTACGGTATAATATGAGGTGACTTTTTTACAAACTAAACTATGACATAATTTATGACATTTAGTAAAGATTATTTTTATGACATACATATTTATTCCAATGATTTAATAATTTACATTTTTATTTTATAACTGCATATAATACATATTGTATGACATTCATCATACATAATTGTTAAATTTTTTTGGCATACTAAATTATTCCATTTATGTTTTAATTCATGACATACTATGCTACGGCATTTGTTTAACGTTTTTGTGGCATACTATCCTGTGACATTATTATTCATGACTTTGTTATGTTACTTTTTTTCCATTCATGACTTTTTTCGATATGAAATCTTTATAAAAAAAATGTACCTATAGAGTTCTCTCTCTTTGACTATTTTAATACTTTTTTTCAGAAATACTACCCTGTGACTTGAGTTTTTATTACTTTTTTCAACAATCTATACTTTTACTTTTCATGACTATTTTCCAAAATACTATATAATTACTTTTTTATGATGTTTTTTAAGATTACTATACCATGTCTTTTTATGACATGTTTCAACCTAGTATAATATGGCAGGTGGCTTGTTATGACTTTTCTTACGAAAACTATGCTATGGCCTTTTAATGAATACTATACTAATACTTCTTTTCAACATGATAAACATTGGCGTTTGTTTAATACTCTGAGTTTTAAATTTGTTTTTTAGATATTCTATAGTAGTACTTTTTCTGATTTATTTTTTTGGAATGCTATACTATGGCTTTTTCATGACCTACTAATCTAAAATTTATTTCGACCTACTATACTATGACTTTTTTGACAAACTACAAAGCATTTAAAAAAAATATTTGGACATTCTATGATTTCTTTTCAACATGATGAACTTTGTCTTTTTAATTTTTTTCAACACTTAAAGTACTGTTCAGTGTATCTTAGGTGGACATGCAACTGGTAAACATGACAGCAAATGCACATGTACAGTAATTTTTATTTAGAGGCAACAGCTCTTGCATATTACAACTGTTGGCTTTCATAAGGCAAAAGCAAGAATGAATCCACCAGCTAATTCACACAGAAAACAGAAAGCGTTTAGGGAGGGTGGGAACCCACAGGCATGCAGCGATGGCTCAGAATGCAATGTACAGCATTTTATATTTATATATATATTTATATATAATATATACAAAACAACAGTGAGACCCAAACAAATGCCAGACATCTCATTCTACACAATTACAGAACAAAGACATACCAACGTTTTTTTTTTTCTCTGTAAAAGTGCAACTGAATTAAAATAGAACCTGTTTCAAGGCCATTTTTATGTTGAAATAAAAATAGAATCTCCCAAGTTATCAAAATTGACCTTTGAGAATATTGCATCTCTAGAATACCAACTCGTTGAAGTTCATGAGTCCTGTTGAACCGTGTCTAATTAGTAATTGAGATAAGATCACATAGCATTGACACATGATAGAAATGCAGGTCTGGACTTACTGTTGATGTTAAAAACAGTGAGTAGACAACGGTGTATCTGTAACAGCCGTAAACAAATACAGAGGTTTATTTTGAGTTTGAAGCAGTTGGCATTCACTTAAAAACAGACAAGACAAAGAAAAGGGTCCACACACTCATCATCACGACAATGTACCATTAATGAATGTAGAATACGACAAAGAAGCGCCACATAGGTTTGCATTGGACAGGGACACACCTATTAATCTCACTCAACATTGTCAAACAAATAGTTCTCCATATTGCTTAGTAACATAGAAATGAATGAATCAAAGATAGCTGCTATCTTTATGACAGCTAAACTGCCAATCATCGATATTTTTTTAACATTTTTATTTAGATTTTCCTCAGTATAAGTACTATTTTGTAATAGTTAATAGTTCCTTCATAGGCATTTCGAGCTGACAAAGAGGTCCTAGAGTGGCTATCTGAGTTGGTACATGCATCGGTAACCAGGCTAAAGTCAAAAGTGTGAAAGGGGGTCGGGGTGAAGGGGGTCGTGGGCGAGGGTTGGACTGTCAGTTTACGGGCTCTAGTCGTCCTCTTCATCCTCCTCATCGCTGTCCTTCATGGAGATGCCCTGCATGCCTCCTTCCCTCACTGAAGCTGTGGCCTCCTCGATGGTCAGCCTGTTGCGCACCGTATCGTACATCTTACTGTTCAGGGTGGAGTCGAGGACACCCTGCAGGCGAAAGTCCCGGTACTTTTTCTAAAACAGGACAGAGATACATAAGCAAAGCCACAAAGAATTCTGGGTAATTCATCTTCCTGTCGGGTGTTTCCAGCCTTACCTTCGTAATCCTGATGAGGATTTTTAGCTGGTAGACGTGGAGCTGCTGTTCCATGCGTTCAGTGAGCCAGGTCCCCAGCAGGTTCATGGTGGCAGTGTACCATTGCTGAAACACATAAGCACAACACTCTCCAGCAAAACACACACTCACACACATACTCAAGGTATCATAACATAAAACTAACCTTTACGACACACATAAAGAACTACAACTAAACACATACAGTATATGACCATAACATTCAAGCATCCTCTAGTCGAGTGTTCAAGCATCACTTAAAATATTAAACATTTCATTTAGCCCATTTGACCAGTATGTCTACGAGTTGGGAAGGTTTAGTGTCAAGTCTCTATCTGACTTCACAAGACGGACATTCCTCAGAATGCAGGTTAACAGGCGGCTTTAATGTAGTCATGTTCAAAATAAACAAATTGGTAAGAATTACAAGCTAAAGTTATGTGTACTTGTTCCGACTGTTTCTTTGTATCATGCTATTCAAATGTACTATACTATGATTTCTCTTTGCCTTTATCTAGTGCTTTTAAAGCCCCTGAAAACAAAAACAAAATATATTTAAATATAAATGACTAAATAAGATCAAAAGTTTGGAAAATAAACATGCGCTAATTCACTTTTTGCCGAGGTTTTATGTTCGGAGGTCAATACCACTCTCTTGTCTGTAAGCTTAGTACAAAGCCGCAGCCAGCAGACAGTTTCCTGGAGGAAACCACTAGCCGGCTTCTGTCACATACCAAACACAACACCTGTCTGTATAATATGTACAAACAAAAGGAAGAAACTCCATGAAGTTACTGCTCCACCCCCAACCTCTATATTGTTGAATTATCGTTTTGTTACCATTGGACAGAGTCACACGAACTGTTTCCAGTCAATAAGCATATTTCCCAAAAGGTCAAACTATATCTGTAAGAAACTGATTTGTAAAACTGTTTTCAGGGCGTTTACATATATAATGAACACAAACCTCATCTATAGTATTCACTGAGTTCTTTAAGAATTAAACATGAAAATTGGACCAGTTACAATTTGACCATAAAGAAAATAATGATCCCATTAAATAATATTTACCAAAGTAAGTTGAGACTTTCTTGAAAGTGACCCTTACTGTTAAAGTAATGTTGTCAACACACACTCAGGCACACTATGAGCGTGAAAATCACACACCATTTATGTATAAAGCACTCTGAAGAGCTGAAAAGATCAATTTTACTCAGAGCACTGATACTATTGCTACTTGAAGAAAATGATGAAACCGAGGACATAAATGAAGCATTGACAGAATTATCTGTCTCAAACTGTACCCTTTAAGATATTTTAAAAGAAATGTTCCGCATGTCAATATTTTGTAAATGCTGCATGGCCCATCAATTACTGAAGGAAATTACTTAGCCTATATTTATAATTTATTCAAGTAGAAATGCAGAGCTGCATTTAAATACCCTACACTGAAGATAGAAAACTACTACTGTATGGGGAATTGAAATTATAGTTTTGACACAAGTTCATTAGCAAAAGAAAAATAGAATGAGTGAGTAAATGGTTAGCAGGCAGGGAGCAGCGGTGCTATTTTCTTGTACCTTTTCTCTGCATTACTTTGGGTGACAGTTTTCCAGTTTAAAGTTACAAGAGAACAGCACCCAAGTATAGTAGAAACAGTTGTCACACCCCCCAATTTCAAGATAAAGAAGTCAACTTTAAACATGTGAGTAGGCAGGAGCACAGAAAAAGGTTTCTTTGGCCCGAATTAGAAGTGGGAGGTTTTCATTTGTTTGGTTGTTGAGGTTTAGTTTTGAGTCAAGGTTTTTTTTAGAAGAAGAAGTTTAGGTGAATGGTTGAAAGGTTTGAACTTGAGGCCGGATATGCAGATGCCTGTCCACTTCACAGTCCAGTTGAGCGTGCAGTGCATGCAGACCTCGCAGGTGGGCGGGTGGCAGAGTGCGTGCTAAGGAAGACTGCTCTATGTGCAAATGAGGCAGAACTCTGAGAAGGAGGGTCATGCTAGAAGATGTACACAGGAAGATTATTTGACTCTCAAATCATGCCAACCAACATAATGTGATAAAACAACGCAACGCAACACTAGAGATAAGTGCCACTTTTTTTTTTTTTAAATAGAGGAGGCAGCAGGAATGGTGTTAATCAGAAAAGAGGAGATAAAAAGATTTGAAATTAATTAGTGAAAGAAAGAGAGATAAAGTAGAGCCAACACCAAGGAACTGATTTTCACATGCATGCAAATGGATGGATGGAAATGCATTCAAATGAAATAGAAAAACATAGACATCCTTGAACTGAAGTATAGTTTAAAATGCTAAAACTGAAACATTCACAGCTTGAGAAATCTGTGAGAAGAATTTAACGTTACAGTAGTGAGTAGGTTTTTGGTGCACTTTGGGGCCACACAGAGGACACGAGGGGGACAACTCCACACAAGAAAAACTGACACACAGACGGAGACAGGGGAGCTAGTGTGGACCTCAAAGACAAAAGCAGACCCACTTCACAACAGCATCACTCCTCACTCCAAAACAAACAGAAAAAAAATTATATTTATCGGAGACACAAGACTGCTTCTACAGCCAAACACAAAAAAAAAAATATGACCAAAGGGAGACTTCTGAGTATCTCTCAGACATCAAAACTTCACGTCACTGCGTCACAGAACTGAGAATCAGTCAAACACATAAAGCCGTAACACACCTGTAGAGACACAGGTCTGTACAAATAGTTTCTGAATGACATGAAACACACACACACATCACAGCATTATGTGTCGTTTGAATCACACATGGAGGAGACATTATTGTCAATGTATCCTATTAGGATTATGTTTTTGTAAGACAGTGCTCTCTTGATCCTCTAACACACTGGTTCCCAACCTTTTACAGCCATATCACGCTTACTCATAACCCCCCATGTATTCCTATTAACTGTGAGCTGTTGCACCAGAAAGAGCAGTACATGCTCCCAGAGCTTAAATTTAGTAATATTCGTTTTTTTTGGCTTGAAAAATCACATTTTCACGCAATAATTGTTTATCAAAATAGTTGGCAATCATTTTTCTGTCAATCAACAAATCAATTAATCAGCTCTGAAGATTGAAAAAAAAAAAAAAAGACACCTTCCCTGTGAGTCGCTCCTCATTAACTACAGACAGTAATGATGTGAGAAGCAGTTGAAATGCTTTTCTCGTGAAAGAGGAGGATTTTTGTTTATGTTGTTATTTATTGTGACCCGTTGCTATTTATGTGTCATCCAGCCAACTAACGTGGCTTATCTTTAGCGATCGATAAATGATTCTTATGTTAATAATGAGGACAAATATGTGTTGTATCATACATTATGTTATTTCAAACATGATAACATAGATGACTTCCTCCTCTTAAATTAAACAGTATAGGTCTCTTAACTTCTGTCACTACTTAGTAGATGCTTTCTCTCCCATTTAATCAGAATGATAAATAGGTCAAACATCATGCTCTGCTCATGTAAATTCAGATACTGCAAAACAAACTCGTTAGTAGTTAGAGCAGATAGTGTTGACTTTATACTCAAACTGGTGCAACAGGGTGCTGAACGTATTTCACGAGACAAAAGCTCAAATTTCGGAAAGGTCAAGAAAAATTTACATTATTTTGTTTGCCTATCCATCCAGTAAATTATCTCTTAATCCTTCAGATTTATTTGATGGCCACATAGCAGGACCTTAATCCCCAGGCTAGGAACCACTGCTCTAACTTACCAAGGGTATACGACATGTCAGCCTCAGAGTTTGACATCATTATGTCACCCTGGCCCATCCAGCAGTGCAACCTTCATCCAGCGTTTTCATTTCACGGAGAAATTTGCATGGGTGCTCCACTGTGGACTGAGGCCAAGAGGGCTGAGTGTCATTTACTTAGGGGGCTGACATGCTTTAAGTGGGAAGTATCTAAAAGCAGTGGTGAGCTAAAAAAAATGTATAAGTTGGTGTAGTATGTGATCACTATCTTATAGTTCTGTCCTTTCCAGAGAGCACTGTTTTAGATAATCCTTTTTTGAGGATGCTTTTATGGACTCTTTGTAAATAAAAGTTGTTTTTTTTTAATACACAAAAGCCCAAAAGCACTGTGGCAACGCACACCATAATGCAGAGGGCAGCAGCTAAGGTCAAGAGGGACAGAAAGTAAGAATGAAAGAGAAAAGTCAAGAGGGGTAGAAGATCAGAAAAGCTGAAATACATTTCCTGCTCTCAAAATGGGACTTATCCCTCTCTGCCCTGTTGTTTTGCCACATTTTGGAAGGCCCCTCCCTTCTTGTGAGGAGGAGACGGCATCTTACTTACATCAAATAACCTTTCTATATACACCTCCTCATTGACCTTATCACGAAGTATATCCTGAGAGTGGCGCACAAAGGTCACATAGCCATCGGCCACGTCCATCCCAGGTTTCTGTAAAACAGAAACAGAACAGGGTCGAGCCTCAGGAGAGGAATACGGAAACACTGGCAAATGACTGTAATCAAAAAAGGCAGAAAAGAAATATTGTTGATGATTAAAACAAAAAGTAGCTTGTTCAACTGTAAGTAAACACGCAGCAGCTCACGAGCACACAGGGAGGTAGGGTGTAATTGCACTTACAGGTACATCCACATATTTAGAGGCAGCTTTCACCTGAAAACAGAACAATATTGTCAAACACAGGCTGAGAGTTTGTTTAAGAACATTTTAATTCATATTTAGACAATTTGCGCTGGTTTTCATTTTCATTTTAATTAGTTTACATTTTTTTCTTCTAGTGCAGATATAGCACATGAGTTTTAGCAGAACTTTAACAATAGCTTACTATGAAAGACATGTTTTTTTAACAAATACCCTCTTGGAAGTAAAATATGGTCTAAAATTGAAAAAAGACAGGAACCTTTCTGATCAAAGAAAAAGTACAGAACAGTACAAATCTGAGGCAGCCTTTAATGCCAGCTTTATGAACTACAATATTCGCTAGACACATTTCTATTGATGTTCAATAACCACCCCTAAATATAACTGCATCAGCCCATTAATGTCAATGGGACAATGAGGGACTGAATAAAGAGAAGCTGCATCTCACCGTGAAGGAGAGGAATGAAGAGAAGAGGGTGCCCTCATCATATCTGGAAATCTTTGCCAACACGCTCTCCAGAATGACAACAAACTGAGAAACATGAAAAATAACAAGTTTCATTCAATAATTTACCAAGGCAATCCATGCTAACAGCACTGCTATAATAGTTTAGATGTTTTGCATGCTCACAGTGACACTGTTAACATGCTGAAGTTAAGCAGATAGTGTGTTTCTTCTATGTTCACCTCTTTAGTTTAGCATTAGCAATAAATACAAAGACTAGCTGACGGTGATGGGAATATCAGGAGGTTTGTGGGTCATAAACCAAGTGATAATGCACATTTCGTAGAACTTCAAATAAATGGATTCATCATCTGGAAAACGTGATTGTCTTCCCACAATTTAGTGATATTGTAGATATGGAGCTATATCACAGAATAAGTATAAACTTAGATCTGATGTTGGCACAAGATGAAAATTCAAGGGGTCACCAACGTCATTAGGATTTCTTTGGGGATCACGACAAAATGTAAAGGCAATTCATTAAATAACGTACCGACCCGCAGACAGACTTCTAACTATCCTAACTTGTACTAACAAATAATATAATACATAATCGATGCATTTTCACAGTTGCTATACAGTCGTACCTTCGCAACCAGAAGCTGGATCATGTCTTTCACACTTTCCTCAATCAGTTCGTCTATTTGTGTGTGGTACTGTTTCTGTGAAGATAAGTTTGAACAAAACATCAGTGTGACAGATACTAACTACACAAACTAATTGTTATTTATTAACATGCAGTCTGTGTCCCATGTACAGTTTTTACCTCTTGGCCCATCTCCATTGCGCACAATTTAGCTGATTGGTCCTTGGCATCCACCATCACGTTAAACATGGTGCATAATGTTGGAGAAATGCGGAAATCTGTGGACTTGCTGCTTTTTGTCAGCTTGGACTCAAATGCCATTCGAGTGCTGCAATGCAAGTGAAATATTTATACCCACTATAATATAAAATATTTAGTGAAGAACTCATTCTTGACATTTGGTGCCTCTTAGTATTTATGTGTCTGTCAATCCTTCTATTTCTCATGCAGGGACACACAAACGCACCGCTTGACGCAGTTCTCGATCATGTTGCTTGACATAAGCTGGATGCGACTCTCGAGGTGTTTGGCAAACTCCTCCTCAGGCCAATGTAGGTCCCTGATGAACGTCTGGAGGGCGTCCAGCTTCCAGAAGAGGTCCTCTGACGTTCCGGAGCCATTACTACCATCGACCCAAAAACACAAACACAAACACACACACACACACACAAACACACACACACACACAAACACACAAACACACAAACACACAAACACACACACACACACACACACACACACACACACACACACACACACACACACACACACACACACACACACACACACACACACACACACACACACACACACACACACACACACACACACACACACACACACACACACACACACACACACACACACACACACACACACACACACACACACACACACACACACACACACACACACACACACACACACACACACACACACACACACACACACACACACACACACACAGGTCAGAGGACAAACGCCATCCTGCTGGAAAGGGGATGGGGGTGGGGGTGCTGTGGCAGGTGCAGAGGAGGATGCTGCTCCTTCGCACCTTAACAGTGTCAAACTATACTCCGACCATATACTGACTGGTTTGTCTAAATATCTGCCTCAATACAGGTGCTTGTGGACAGTCAGTGTATGGGTGAAAATGAGTGGGCAGGGATTACTGTCACAACTCAATAACCATGCTGTAGAGTGTGATATTTGACTGGGATGTGAAGTGGCCACATGCAGGTAAAGTCACTGCAGATACAGCTGCTAATCACACTGTGTCAAGACAAAGGAGATGGGAATGGAGAAGTGAGAGGGCATGTACAAATGGCATTCATAGGCCAAGTTCTTTTCCCACAAAAAACATTCTCCAAATTGATTCTCTTTTTATCACAGGCCCTCTCTCAACATCCATGTCCCCAGGCTGCTGGGGCCCCTGGAAGAATTACTAAACAAACCATGCAGACCTTTTAGGGCATCCTGAGTAGAACTCATTGGGAAAGAGCTGCAGGGAAGATGGGGAGTAGGGAGGGGAGGCGATAAAGCAGAGGGGTAGAGGTCTGAACAACCGTCGCCTAGTCTCTCCGCACTATCATCTCCAATCCCTTATCTTCCCTCCCAATCAGACTACTAGCAGGTGGTCAAGGTCAGGGATGAATCTACGGCCATTTGCAATCTACAGTGTGCTAAGAATCACTAAAGCAAATGTCTGTGGGCAACAACTCAGGGGAGATACATTTTTATAACTGAGAACTTGACTTGCAAATGTGTGTGTATATATATATATACGTTATTTTATTTATTCAATTTTTGTGTGTTTGTTTGTTTGTTTTGGCCTGTATCTCCACACCTTAGCTCAACAGCATGCATGTTGAGACAAATGAGAGTGTTTCTCATTTTAGAAAGCATCTACTCTAACACCTCTCAGAGTGCCCTTGGCATGAACATGGACGCCATGGAGTATTTAAGTGAGAGAAAACATACAGCAATTGATTGATTGATCTCCAGTAAGAGTCATACAGAAGAAATGTGTCTTTACTTGAATTTTTTGTTTAATTTTTGGCTGAGGGCATCTTCATACCAAGGCAGTCTCTGGTTGCTTAATATTTCTAAAGCAAACTAGTTGAATACACACTCAGAGTCATATATAGCAGCCATCCATGACGGGGTAGAAAAGCTAGGCATTTGTGGAAGGTTAACTGATAGTCCTGCTACTGGCACTGGCAGATTTGGTACTTTGGGAATTTGGAGGTTCACATTTGGTAGATTCACATTGGGCAGAGAACTTGTTAAACTCCTGCAGAAAAGACAGACAAAAAGAAAAAAAGAATCCATAACAGTGGTGTGGGAGCTCCAAAAAGCCATGTAACATTCATCATAAAAGTAATGTAAAATCTGAAATTAGGTAAAGACATACAGGTGCACACATAAACAAGACCAACAGTTATTGTCAAAGATGTACATTATACAAAGACCTCCAATAGTAAAGAGGTCTCAGGATGCACACAAATACTGTATTAAATGCAGCGAGAAAGAGAAGCAAATTAATAATGAAAAGAATAAACATAAATAAAGACCAAGAAAAAGAAATCCCTTAATAAAAGCAAAAGTGTGAACACCACAACTTATAAATTATAACAGCAACATAACAGACTGGAGGCCTTTTGTTTCTGGCAACATGTTAAAGCACACATTATGAAGGTTAGTTCACAAAACAAAACAACAGGGATATGAGGTGTTGCCCTGACCCTAATGTGTCGGGGAGAAATTGGTAAGACACATACATTAGTCAAAAACTATTTTCAGAATAAATAACCCATTTATTTCAGAGAGAAAATAGGTTATCAGCCCACTCATGGCTCACTCTTTAAAAGTGAACCTACAGGAAGCCCGGGTGAACATTACAGCTGCTCTCCCAGATTTGTCAGCCTCCACACAGTCAGTCTCACATCTGAATATAAAAGCCTTCCATCCCCAATCCTACAGCCTCACTATAAAGACGGCAGCTCCTTACTTCACAGGCTCCCAGGACTCTCGCTCAAAGCCCTTGTGAATTGACTGGGCTATGGAGGACTCCATCAGATCCACATATCTAACCACCAGAGGAGCATACAGATCCTGAAGGTGTTTGTGGAACTTTCCATTGCACAGATGATCTGTGTCAAAAAAGAGAAAAAAGAGGCAGTGACAGAAGAATATTAGTCTATTTGTTTACACATAAAAATAACCTGTGTCTAAGTGTCTAAAATAATTTGGGAGCTCACAGTCTGTCCGGAGGAAGTCATTGAGAAGTTGGAAGAGGGGGAAACTGTCCCAGCTTTCAGGGGACTGGATCTCAAGAGCGGCATCCATGTCGATGCCATAGAGGGCCAGGAAGTTCTCTGCGTGCTCCACCATGAGGTCTGTCCACCATGCAAAAGCCTACAGACACAGCAGGAGGGAGGAAACACATGTGAAAAAAGGGCTCCAGTTAAGAGATGCACAGTAAAGACGCAATAAAGAAAGACAAGGAAGGAGGGAATAATACACACAGCTGGAGCTCATTTGTTCTTAAAAGAAAATATACCTCGAGAGCTCTGTATGCTTTATGGTAATCTATGTCAAAGGAATAGAATAGTGGGAAATATGCTCATTTGTATTCTTGCTGAAAGTTAGATGAGAAGATTGACCTCTCTCATATTGTTCCCATTATAAAGCTATAACCAGCAGTCCATTAGTAGGAAACAGGGGAAAACAGACCAACCTGGCTCTATCTTTAGTACAACATTTAAATTAAAAATCCGACCAGCACTTCTGAAACTCATTAATAAAATGTTATATCTGGTTAGTTTGATCCATTAAAACCAAAGTGTATAAATAACACATTGTGGTTCTACAAGGGTTATGTGCTCAGTGACCTCCTGGAGTCACCACGGCTACCAGAGCCTCCGGCAGTCTAACACATTGTGGTGCATAAAATTAAACAAACAACATAACACTTCTTAATTAGTGAGCTGCTAGGTGGATTTTGCTTCACCTTTAAACAGAGGCCAGCTAGTGGTTTCCCCTTGATTCCAGGCGTTATGCTAAGCCAACCAGGTGCTGGCTATGGCTTTATACAAAACTAATAGTTATAAAATTGGTATCTATCTATCTTCTTATCTAACTCACTCTGATGAATACTGAGTAACTGTCTTGTGCTGTACGTGGACTCCTTTCAAATATAGTTTTCACAGAAAAAATACTACAACTGTCTGAATTATTTATATATTGTGTGTGTTTTTCCAATTGCATACATACTCTGAGATTAACAGTTCATATTGATAAATATTTAAGGGTGGGATTAATCGAGTCTATCTGTACCAAATTAATCACAGAGTAGGATTGCATGTCCGTGCCTTGTATGTACATGACAGCATCTATAGATATTAGGGAAAGGTGCTTTTCTCATGCAAATGTGGAGCTCCATGCATGCCTTTTCTCTCAAGCTAAGAGATGAGTGGTTCCACCATTCAGATCACTGACAAACCCATAGCTCCCCCCTAGATGTGAATATGACTCATGCGCATCTTCTAGTCGGCACACCAAAGACTGCAGCACACAGCATCTCTTGAGTTGGAATGCATCCGTTCAAATTAGTTAAATAAGTCGAAGACTCAGCTGACCGTTTTCTAGCACAGTCAGGATTTGCGCACCCGTCGACAGCAGGAGTACGGTAGTTGCTTTGCTGGCAGTCTTGGCTTGGCTTATTTGCTTATCATTCAGACATATCATGTTGCCAAGTTCAATACATGTAGCTTGATCTTTCCAAATTATGCTGCATGCTTTATTTTTTACAATGTGTCTGTTATTTTCCCATGTGGCTTTACTGTCACAATTGCAGTCAAACCCTAACTTACCTGCCTACTTACCTGCCCACTCCCAACATTTAAAAATGCTTGACAGTTCTAGAAACAGGCAGCAAACAAAGCTCTTCTCCATCACATTCAAGGAGTGATACTCTTATTGCGGGGGGGGGGGGGGGGGGGGGGGGGATTAAATGTTTCCGATAGATGAGGGAGAGGGAAATGCTCAAAGGTCGCCAGGCGGAGAGGCGTCCAACCTTTGATAGAGGTTGAGGGACACATACAGGGCCCTGAAAGCTTTTGGACAGACCCAGTGTTCAGCCAAACAGACTTTTAGCACTATAACAATGCAACTGTGTCAAGGGAACAATCCTGAGGGAGGGTACTGATGCTGAGGGGTTAAGGAGACGTGGCATCATCTACTGGACATGCACAAAGCATTATGGGAATTTCTCATTCAACTTTACTACATACCTCTTTTCCCTGCTTGGACAGTCACCAATCATATGACAGTGAGAACACAGGAAGATGTACAGAACAATAAAGTATTTTTTGAGCCATTTCTCTTCAAAGGGTTTTAAACTAAGAATAGACAGCAGAGAGGGATGGAGGAGGAGAAGCTGGGGAAGTAATGCTTGAGCAAGGACGGACTGTGAAATTAATTGTTGGATGGAGGGGAAACAAATGTTCATGGTGGATCAAACTTCAAAAAGTTCACATGGAGCATACTTTGGGAAATTTACTGGTTTAGCATGCTTGAAGATAAAGGAAACCTCTTTATGGCCCGATGAACATGCTTTATGATCACAATTATGTTGCGCAAGCTAGAGTGCCTTTTATTTTGAAAACATGTTTTCTCTCACTGCTATGCCTAAAATCCCACCCATTGCTACAGTATCTATGACATCATTCTCTGTCTAGAGAGGTGCCTCTTGCCATAATGGCGCACATGCCATACAGGGGGGTCGTGATGGGGACTGAAGAGGAAAAAGAAATACAAATACTGTACCGATTGATCTCCAGAACTTGTGACTGCCGCCTGTCAAGCATATTCAGAGAGATACAATAAATCTGCTTTATCTGGATATTCTAAGATCACATCGGATCACCTTCAGATCTACACAACTACACATGCTCATCATGCTTTCCTACCAGCTCAATGTTTATAGAAGCAAACTGAATAAAATAAATAAACTATTATCATTGGTGGCAATGCTACTTTATAGTTGTACTTTTACTTTTTGCTCCATTACATTTATCTGACTGCTTTATTCACTAGCTACTTTTCAGAATAGAATTTAACAAAAAATAAAAAACAAATGATGAAAATATGAAATATTTTTTATTGTTATGGAATAAACGGGTGCGTTCCAATATTTTACAAAATTTATAAACGGAATTTAATTAAAATAAATGAAATTTGACTCATTGTATTTTCTTCATTCATCAGTAATAACAATTTAATAATGTTATCTTGATATATCCCTCATATTCTATAAACTAAGCAATCTCACTTTTGATACTTCAAGTATCTTTAGCTGATAATACTTCTGTACTTCAGCTTAACTAGGATTTTGAATGCAGGACTTCTCAAGGGAAGGTGTGTTACTACATTATTAAATAGGTAATTTTACTTTAAGATTGAGCACTTCTTCCTCCACTGGCTATTTTGTCTTGTCTGTTTTTATTATTAAGTATTAAGAGAACGCAGATATTGTGAGTAATGTTTATTGTGCTGTATTTCTGCCTTTATACTGAACTACCGATGAACTATTACCATTTTTTTTAATGCTTACATAACATTGAAGCACAGAGTTATGAACTGCAATCAGAGCAAAGAATTGCATGATATAATTGTATGCCTAATTTACAGTCTCTCCTCAAACACGACGCTTTGATTCCATGTAGCTATGGTCTGTTGAATACCAATTAGAGCTCTCTGAAATTAAATTCATCTTTGTTACTCACAGATGAAAGCAGCTTTATTTATAGAGGGCTGATAATACGACTAACTCTCCTGTTGACGGGCGGAGTGAGATAAGAGTGAGAGTATAGAGGGAAAGTGTTTTGAGGAGCAGAGGGTTCTCACTCACCTCCGCATGGTGTTCCTGGTTCTGTTGGAGGACCTCTATGACTAACTCCGCCAGGCGAATTGTTTCCTCCAGCTTTTTGGCAGGCGTGACTAAGCGGCCTACGTTCTCTGAGACAAAAGGATGAGGATGAGGGATGAGTGGTTAGTTAAGCACAGAGAAGGATTCCAGCGGGATTGTGACTACTGAGATGATTTTTCCTGTTTATATTTGAACTTTAAATAAAAGTATAAACCATACCCTCATAATAAGTCAAATGTGTTTTTATTTAGATGCATTTTGGGCTGCATGACAAAGGGCAAGATAATGTATGTATGTTGAAGGATAATCAGACTTATGTTGGAAGAGAATCAGGCAAGAGCATAGTGGTCTTGAGATGAAGGTGCAATGGGGCATCGAAAACATGCATATTGTGAAGTGGTCGTGAATAAGCCATCTGCATAAGGAGCTGTCGCATGGTAACAACAACACTCAATGAGCGCACACTGTAAAGATGATTCATTACTTCTGTTGAAACTTGAAGAGTTTCAATTCCTATCCAAAAAGAGAATTATATATAATTGGTAAAATAATTGGTAAAATAAAAAGTAACAATAGTGTGCAGCAATATATGTGCATAAACTATACAAATGTATTCAAATTACATTTATAGCCATTTGTAGGTAATTTAAAGACTTTTAAAGACAATTATGTAGATTTTTCTTTAAATACATTTGCACATTATATTGAATTTCATCTTTTAATCTCTGGACAATACTATACAAAATAATTTTCTTGAAGCAAGGTCATGGATTTTGTGTCTAAAGAAACTAAAATAAAATATATGTATGTTTCATTAGATGCTTTAAACATTTTTTATAAGTCTGCTATTAGCTCATAAATAATAAACTAGTAACCAATCATTTGAATGAATGACTTTCAGTTATGTTTTAATGAATATTTTGTACAGTGTGATGGTGTTGGGTTTGTTATCAAGTTTGGCACACTGAAAATGGCTTTGGAACTCTTTTACTTATCAACATTGATCTAAATTTGCAAAAGCTCCAAATCACTTGCTTATACCTTTGCTAACGGAATGATCTGATAAGACAGTTAAACGTCATGAAATGGGAGTATTCAAAAAGCACGACTATATGGAATGATAAGTGTATAATTGGAACATGGAACTGAATGGCTACGCAAATCAAAAGCACATATATACATAGCTCTACATACAACAGTTGTGGTCTTTACACTGCAGTTCTGACTGGGGGTCTTTTGTTGCTTTCACTATTATTTTAGTAAGGAGTAGCATTTTATAAAAATGTTCTCAGATATTTATACTCAAGCCAAATGGAAACCTGCATCTATTTTGGAAACCTGGCTTAAATAGATTTTAAAAAGTTGAATCTGCCACTTTCTAAGTTTATTTTAAGATTAGAGATAATACTCCAGACATTGTCTTTGGGGACATTTAATCAATACTAATGGTTGGATCACATGGATTTATATTACAGTAGCTATATATTTTGTGGTCATAAGGCCCTGTGAAGGGCAGCAGTGGGAGCAGATCTGAAAAATGCTTGTATTGTATTTTGTCTAGAAGTAAAGCAGAGTGAACCTTTGTGGCTTCATCAGCACCGAGAACGCATTTTAATCAGAAGCTATGCATGACGTATTACATATAAGTATGTAATACGTCTATTATGGCACTGCTCAAACACCAATATACAATGTGTTTAACTAGTATGGGATATTAAAGGGCCAGTTCACCAATATTACAATAAGTGTAAAACAAACAATAAAAAAAGAAATACTTTAAACAAATCCTTGGTGGTATTTAGCCATGCAAATCTTTTTGGATTGTGACAAAAGTGAGACATCTGAAACCAGCGACAAACACTTTGTCTGTATTTTTTTTGTCTTTTTTTATGATTTTTTATTATGTTACATATAATGTTTGCTTATGACTGTTTGTCAAGCCAACATTTCTCCTTAGGGACAATAAAGTGCAGTTTAAGTTTAGGTAACATACAAACATAACTATTTGGAAGACTATATACCAGGAAAGTAGGACATATTTTCTTGTTTTCTTTTTTGAATATAGTTAACTTGACCCTTTAAGTATCTAAAATGACATTTATTTGTATCTAAAATGTTATATAAATGTATGATTATCAAGTTCATCATCTTGACATGTGTTGCATGATGATGAGGATAACAATAACATGTTGATTATGTCCCTATTTTACCTTTATACTTTAACATGTAGGAAAATATGTGACTTTTGTTAAAGAGATTGTATTACTCTATAATTCTTTATGTAAAAATGTCAGTTAAATATATTTTCCAGTCACATACAACCCCAAAACCACATAACTGTTCTGTGAATACAACATTCCACTAAAGCTGAATTAAATGGTGAGAACACTTCTCGGACAAACTAGTCTTGAGCCACATCTGAAATTATATAAAGTAATACAATCTCCAAGTATTTACTTTATAAAAAGATGCTTTAAACATGCCAAGACATTTGAGAACTTGAATGAGCATGTATATTTCAAGGGTGTTTGATATACTATATGGAGATGTGCTACAGGTAAATCCAGTGCATTCATGCATATGTTTTGTATCTATTGTGTGTGGAGGAGTGAGGTCTGAGTGCATGTACATGTATGTGTGCACTGTGGCTAAACCACAAGCTAAACATGGGTTCACCTGGATCCTTTTGATCCTTTTGACCTTTCTCAACTTCAGGGAGAAAAAGGGAGAGAAAAGATAAAGAGGAGATGTTTAGAATTAGCACGGTTTTAGGGTTATTTTCACGATACAGGGTTAGGGGGGGGGGGGGGGGGGGGTATTCATCACCATGTGACCCTTCAAAGAATCTGCTGGGACAATTTCAGGTCCAGGGAGTGAGGTTTCTAGGCTACAGACAAACGTCACAAACATACAATAAAAAACAGACACACTGAAATATTAGCCTGTGGAAAATTGGAAATTAAAAAAGTGATAAGATGTTTGTTAACAAACAGACAAGGCTCAGACTATTGTAAACAGGTAAGACACACAAACAGCTGCCAACTTCATAGACAGGACACACTGAGTGAATATAATACACAAACAGAAGCTGTCTTGTCATCCCCATACAATAGATGCTCCTTCACTATCTGTGGCGTCACGGTGAAAGGAAAGCCTACCTGTTTGGCACAGCACACCATTGACACAGACCAAATGGCTGGAGGAGATAACAATGTAAGCAATGTAAAAATGCATTCAAGTCAAAGGAATCGGCATCCAACCAAAAGAAAGAAGCTTACAGACCAGACTGCTCATTCATGTCCATCACAAACAGATGGTACTACTAAGAAAGGACCCCGACTGATTCAGTGTGGTACTGCTCAGATCTCTTAACTGGTGTGCTCCCCACTCACTCTCACAGACAAAGGCACAGATAAAAACAAGCATGGCAAGAGCAACAACTCTGAAGGAAGAGGAGAGGCAGAGGGGCGATGAGGTGACATAGTGCTTAAATAAGGAGGAGAGAGACTGGGTAGATGATGATGAAGGTACTCACGGATGGTTAAATCCATCACTTGAGACGCCAAGCAGAAGACAGGGTGCTCAAACATTTCCCTCTTTTTTCCTATAAAAAAGGATCGGGGCATGCAAGAGGCTGGGGTCAGAGGTGGGAAGGCAAGAGGTCAGAGGCTAATGGGAAGAGGGCTGTCCAGGTGAAAACGAAATTCTGTTGGCCAGGAGGCAAAGTCAAATGTTTGGTTTATTTTGAAACCGGCGCCTCACAAGGACAGTGGAAAAATAAATTCACATAGCATGGCAAGATAATAAGGTTTAAGTCCTTAGTATCTTTAGCACCCTGGGGGATTTGGTTCAAGGCATAAACAACATCAGAGTTTCCTATGAAAATACTAAATGCATGTCAATGCATTTAATGGGGATACTGGAAACAAAATACACAGCAAGAGAGAATAAGACATTATAAAAATGTCTTGTCATTGATTTGGATATGTAATCCATGCCAGTAAAGAAAGGCTGTGTTGTTATGTCTCAAAGCACATGCAGGTGGCTGATGCTGGTTTGTAGGTGTTCAATCCCAGCATTCCTTTGGTTAAAAGCCACAAATAAAGTGATAACTGTGGCAAAGCCCACAACTGTGAGGGAGGAGAAAAAAGCAGGAGCAGAGAGCAGGGAGGGAGAGGAAGATTGTGGTATTTAGAAAGAACATAAGATAGAGGTGAAAGGAGAGCTGCTGGTATTTCAAGACAAGGGAGTAAAGGGGGGTGGGCAGAGTCCAATCAGAGAGGTAAAAGCTACAGTAAGATAGTGGGACAGGTGCATCGACTGGGAGCTGGGAGTCAGAGAGGACATTCAGTTAAGCTGAACTCACAGTCCAATCATCAAATGTCAGAGGCCAGGAAACTACACAGCTTGAATAGTCAAGGCACAATGAGAGATCAGCACATCAACAGATTTCAGGGCTTTGGATTTGAATGCATTTTTACTCACACACCTCTACACAAAAGCCAACTTGACCTACAGAACAGCACAGAGCTAAAGCAGGCCTGAAACAAAGGAGAGAGTTATTGGACTGAGAGACAGAAAGTGACCGACACACTGTCACAAATAATTTGGGATGCGACAAATCATTTGGGATATGGACACAAATATACCATATACCAAGTGAATTCACCATGTGTAAATAAATAAATAACAGTGACAAGTAAAATCTCATCCTGGAGTAAGAAAGAGGACGTCTGAGAATATACTTGTAGTTCATTGTTAAAAAGAAAATTGTAAAAAAGTGTTTTTTTCCTTTCTTATTCCACAGACAACCACTGGCTGAGCATTTCAATCTGAAAGCATACATGGTTAAATGACTGCATGGCATACACTTACATTTATAACAGGTGTCATCATTATATAATGAACTCATTTACTCCAGCAGTCATTTTGCGATGTTAGGTTGTGTGTTTCTGGTTACCTTCAATTGTAGCATATTCTTTAATCCGTTCATAGTTCAGCTGAGCGGCCTGCTCCAAACATTTGCGGATCACTCCTTTAACTTCTTCTGGTGGAACTGGGGTCACAATGTCCTTCATCAGGACCTGCAGGCCACGTTAAAGAGGAGTTATGTAACCTGTTTTATTAAATAACACAGTTGTTGTCTCATGGAGCATAACATGCTTTTTTTATATATATTTACAAACCCTCTCCAGCAAAGATAAAGTTGCCTTCAGTGCTCCTTCTGGACGACCGAAGGGGAAACAATATCTACAAAAGAAGATGTAGGCATAAAATGTAATTCAAGTTGAAACATACCGATAGGCATAGTGTTTTGGGACTTTTGTGGTTACATGCTGTTTGAGAGTCGGCAGTCACCTGAAATTTACAATCTGGTTTTCCAATATCACACGCAACCTCTCCTTGATGTCCTCAAAGCGCTCCTTCTCGTCCACTTTCACCGTGCTCAGCCCGTCTGGCCTATGAGGATCACACCCACACACTTTAAAGCAGCTGTAACCCTGAAGAGGTTCAAGTTATGCAACCTCTCATCTGAGTCCGAAGGGAGCAAGAACCAAAGAGTTAATTAAAAACACTGGTGGAAAGCTAAGCGCTCCCAATGACCTGCCTGCAAAATTGTGTCAGATGTATTTTTTTGTTTCCTTTGTGTTACATATACAAATAGATGACAATGTCTCACCTTGTTTGCCCTTGAAAGAGTGGTATTTTGGAATCCTTTCGCTTTCTAAACTTGAATATGCGTGCTTGTTTAGAGGCAGTGCGAGGATCTGGGCTTTGGGAGGTCTTTGGGGACAACGAGGCCTCATAGCCCAGCGGACCCCAGTAATTGTTGCCCTCTCTGACTTTAACGTACGCATAGGAGGATGAATAATATGGACAGTAAGAGACTATGGCAACAAAGGATAGAGAGAAAAGAAAACAAAGAAAAATGGTAGAAAACAAGGAAATGTGTAGATATACAATTGATTAACAACCAAACATGTAACACAAAAAGCTAAAAAAAAGTTAACAGAAAATTAAACAAACATAAATATGGCAAAATGACATAGATGGAAGACAAAAAATGCAGAGGATGCCATGAGGCTGCCTTCTCTATTCTGTTCTTGTCCAGTGGAAATAAGTGTATCTACCTACAAACTATCAGTTTGCCTAAAGGAATACAATCTACACTATCATCTTCAAATCCTGTTCAGCAATGTGTCTTACAAAGCACAAACAAGTTAAAAGAAAGGATTAGGGCACACCTGTTCCCATGGACATGGGATGCACAAAAAGCGAAGCTGTAGTGTAGAAGAGTGGGGTCAATAATGGCCCCAATTTCTGCTCTTTCCAACAGATCACGCAAGTAACACAGATGTCTGTGACAACCACGAACTCCGTTCCTGGCACAGTACTCATCCAAGACAAACACCTGGCCCGGGCTAAACCATCCCTGCACAACACAAACACAGGAGGGGATTGC